>NW_006399852.1:9657899-9659790 GCF_000299155.1 Elephantulus edwardii
ACTGATTTTGAGGACAGTATGACTCTAAATATTTATTTACCCATTGGTGGTAGACAGACTTTGTAGGAAGTTGCTTTGTTAACCCCCAAACGTAGCCCCTCTACAGAGGTTCAAATCCATCATCAACTCTGTGAGAGAGATGGTACTTTTCTTCCTATGCCATTTACAGCCTCTGAAAACTCACTGAAAAGTCAGATATGAGTAGTTTCCAACTCCACAGCAGTTAGTGTTGGGTTTTGTTGTTTTTTGGTTTTTTTTTAGCAATGAGTTTTTAAATACATCTGTCTATCAATCTACCTACCTATCCTATCCCATCATAGATCTATATGCTTAGTGGAAAGAACGAGGATCTATAAATGCTAGCAAATGATACTTAATATATTCACCAGAAACTTTCCCTTCTTAAAAGAAATCCACCACTCATTAATAGGCTCTTGCCAAATGTTTTCGCCACACTGACACCTTTCTTTCAGCTTGGGAATGCTATTTCTAGGACAAAATTAGAAACAGTAATTTTCAACACTAAGTCTTACTTTAAACAACTCAGACCTTCTCTTATGAAACAAAATAAGCCTAAAATATTCATGAGTCCAAGTAAATACCATTAAAAATTTGGACCTAACTATGTTGTAATAACGCAGATTGATAGCTGTACTACTACACAAAATTTTTTTAGTGTATTTTAAGTCTTCATCAATAAATTGACTTTTACTTTTAATGTAGCATAAAAAACATAAATATTTAATAGTTTGAAGTCTTAGCTAGTTTATATTAACCAGTTGCTTCTAGGCTGACTCTAATACCTGGTGGCCCCAAGCATGCCAGAGTAAAACTGCTACAAAGAGTTTGCAACAGCAGATTTTAGTGGTTTTTTTTCTGGTTTGTTTGTCTGTTTTGGGGATTTTTAAAATTTTTTAATTTTTTTTTTTGCAGGAGAGCACAAGGTATTTTAAAATGCCCTTGGCTGAATTTTGCACCTCCCACCTTTCTATACGCAGCTTATTGAATGAACCATTTTGTCCCCAGGTCCACTTTATTCTGCAACACTTCTTCAAAATTGCCTTTTATTTTGGATTCTACTGTAGGACTTCTCTTTAACGAGAATGAAATGGAAAACAAGAAGATGACTGTTCTTTGACCTGTATAATCAGGATGCTTATGAACTCTGTTGATAGCCAGCAGGCGACATGAGTTGAGGGGAGGATAGGGGCTCGTACAAAGGAGAATCAAGTTAGAATGCATTTCCTTTCTCCTTTGCTTTATTTAACATCAGGGCATCATGGAAACAGAACACTAAATTGCAGCTTGTAAACTAAATGCACCTTTCAAAGAAAACAGCAAGCATTCGTAAGAGCTGGATGAACAATACCTACAGGCTTAATTTTAAATGGTGAGTAAAAGTGAAAATTAAGTGCTATTATCTAGATCTGAACTTTATGAGCCCCACATGGAATGATTTTTATACTTGTACCACAGCTTACCTCTCCTAATATCAATGCTTTGTGAAGTTCAACTTCAGAGTTCTTTAAAGATAAGTTACCTAGGTACAGTGTCTATGACTTGGATATAGACAAAACAGTTTGACTCTATTGATTGTTAAAACATGATTATAATCACTGCCCAATTGCACAAAGAATGTGTTATCAATATGTATTAATTCAAGAATTGAACAAAAATAAAACGCTCATATTTTTTTATAAATGAACAAATTTTCATTTATAACTTATTCAAAACATGATTACATCTATTAATGTTCAAGTGTATTTAAATTGGACAATTAAAATAGTTGCAAAACACAAGGAATACTTAATTTGGTTATAGATTATATTTATTACAATCCCATTGTGGAGGCAAGTAAAGGTACAGTTGTTGTTGTTATGTGCCGTTGAGT
>NW_006399852.1:9664770-9667920 GCF_000299155.1 Elephantulus edwardii
TGGTGCAAAAGGTCAAGGCCTATAGTCTTCAATATGGATTGAAGCTCAACCTCAAGAAGACAAAGATTCTCACCATTGGGCCAAATGGCAACACCATAATAGATGGAGAAGAGATTGAGGTTGTTAACAATTACAGCTTACTCAGATTCACAATCAAAACTCTTAACATCAACAGTCAGAAAACCAAAAGATGAATTCCATTGGGAAAAATCTGCTGTCATGGACCTCTCCAGAGCGCTAAAGAGCAATGATGTCAGTCTAGATACAAAGGTGCACCTAAGCCAGGCCATGGTCTTCTCAATTACATATTATGCTTCAGAGTTTGGATAATGACTAAGGATTACAGAAGAAAAACAGATGCCTTCGAGTTGTGGTGCTGGAGAAGAGTCTTGAACATACCATGGACTGCTAAGAAAACAAATCGGTCTTTCTTGGAGAGGGTGAAACCAAGTCTCTCCTTGGAGGCTAGGATTGTGAAGCTCTGCCTCACTTACTTTGGGCCTGTGGCCAGGAGAGGTTGGTCCTTGGAGAATGATATCATGCTCAGAAGGGTGGATAGACAGTGCAGGAGAGGAAGACCCCAGATGAGATGGATTGATACAGTAAGTGGGGCAATGTGTTGGAATTTGTGAGACTGCCTCAGCACAGGGAAGGGTTCAGATCTGCTGTACATAGCATTGCTATACATCACAAGTGACTCAATGGCACATAAGAACAATAACATACTATGACCAGTTTGGAAGCAGGAGTGGCATCCTCTTCCCAAACAACATACCTCTGGAAACTCTATGAACTTTGATAAATGTTGACAGTTGTCGAGAAGCTTTAGGTCTTTTGTTCATAGGGTCTCTATGAGTCATGTTTGACTCAAAGGCAATCAACAGCAACAACATCTATGGTCAACTGATATTCGATAAGGAAATAAAACCTATCAAATGGGGAAATGACAACCTCTTCAAGAAATGGTGCTGGCAAAACTAGACTGTTACTGCAAAAAGCTGGAAAAATGATCCGTATCCGACACCATATAAAAAATCGACTCAAGATGTATCAGAGATCTATGAGCAAAGCACAAGACCATAAAATCCATCAGAGATGGGATCAAGCTTAGACGGCCTAGTCTATGGTATAAAGAGACTGCCATTTATAGCCAGAAATGCACAATCTGGAGAGGACAAAATTGAAGAGTGTGATCTTCTAAAGATTAAATTCCTGTGTGCATCAAAACCTTTTTCCAACAGAGTGAAAAGAAAACCTACTGACTAGGAAAAAACATTTCGAAATGCCATTTCAGACAAGGGTCTCATCAAATGTTTACAGAATTCTATAGGGTCTCCACAATAAAAAGGCTAATAACACAATTACAACTTGGGAAAAAGACAGCAAGTCTTTTCACAGAGGAAACTATAGGGATGGCCAACAAACACATGAAGAAATGTTCAGAATTACTGGCAATAAGAGAGATGCAAATCAAAACCAAAATGAGATACCATCTCACCCTAGTAGCAATGGCAAAGTTTAATAGGACAGTAAGTAATATGTGCTGGAGAGGATGTGGCGAGATAGGAACACTTACACATTGTTGGTGGGATTGTAAAATGGTACAACCACTCTAGAAGGCAGTTTTTCATTTCCTCAGACAGCTGAACATAGAAATTCCATATGGCCCAGGTATTTCACTGCTTGGAATATACCCTGAGAAAATGAGAACTGGACACAAACGGAGACTTGTACACCAATGTCCATAGTTGCATTATTCACCATTGCGAGATCATGGAAATAGTCCAAATATCCAACCACAATCAAATGGACTGAGAAGTTATGGTACATTCACACGATGGAATACCATGCATCACAGAAGAACAATGACTTTGTAAATCACTACCTAACTTGGGAGGGACTGGAGAACATTTTGCTAAGTGAACTAACTCAGTCCCACAGGGACAAATACTGTATAAGATGATTATTGTAGAAATAGATAACTCGTAAAACGGGTATGATGATCCAAGTAGGGAGAGGTGGGAATAAATGGGTGAGGGTGGGTGGGGGGCATAATCATAGGGTCACATAATTTGAAGGGTGGAGGGAGGGGTGATTAAGTAAATGGGAAAGACCTGGTATGAAAAACAATGTATACCAACTTTTTAGTAAACCTGTATAAAATAAAAAGTTTATATAAAAACAATTGATTTTTTTAAGGAGTCAAACACGAGATAATAAAAATAAAAATGTGTGGTCTGCATGGATGTAAAACAAAATATGTGATCAAAAGATTAATTTTGCTTCCCTTTTATTATTTGGCACAGAGATTCACATTCCAATTTATTTGCTTAAAAATTATTTCTGTTTCAACTATGAAAAGTTTTGTTATCTTTTTTATAAATGTTATATTACTATAAGCACATCACTTTCATTACTTTGTTTTAGAAAGACAGCTGGTATGTCACAGTATTCCACAGCAATCGTTCTTTAATGAGGCACATCACTGATGGCTCATAAAAGTAGAAAAATGTAATGATTCAAAACTTATTCACAAGATGAGTTGGCAGTCTTTAAAAAGCCATTAGTAATTATATAGATGCAACTGATATTATTAAGCCTTGGTTAGCACTTTTGATAATACACAGAATAATTTCGTCCCTTGACATTAAAACAAAAATTCTAATTAGAGAAGTAGTGTGACACATAGTTGTTGTGTATGGTTGAGTCAGGACAGAGTCATATCTTATCCTCCAGGGTTTTCCGAGGCTGTAAATTGCATGGGAGGAGACTGTCTCTATTTCACCCATGGAACAACTGGTTGATTTGAATCACCTTCTTTTGGGTTGGTAGAATGAAAGTCACTCAAGTGTTGAGGACTTTCGTTCATAGGGTCACTATGACTTGCTTACAACTTGATGGCACTTAACAACAACAGTGTAATTCCTTACCACAGGTCAGGAAGCTACAAATGCTTTTGGAACAAGATTAATTATGTTACTTCTTGTTGTTATGTGCTATCAAGTCACCTGCGACTCATAGTGATCCTATGCACATCACTTGCCTTCAGCCAGTCTAACTGACTCAGACACAACTACCCCCATTGCCCTAGTTACTGTATCAATCCACGTCATCCTATGTACAACATAGGATCCTATGTACAATCCTATG
>NW_006399852.1:9668384-9781756 GCF_000299155.1 Elephantulus edwardii
CAATTATTATCCTTAGTCATTTACAGCTCTCTGATATATAGCAAGTGATTGTGAAGACCATGGACTGGATCAGGTGCACCTTAGTCTCTAGACTGATATCATTACTTCTTAGTACTATGGAAAGGTCCCTGACAGCAGATTTACCTAATGCAGTTCGCCTTTTGATTTCCTGTCTGCTGGTGCCAAAATTGTTAACTAAGGAGTCTAGCAAGCTGTAACTGTTAGCAACCTCAATCTCTTCTCCATCCATTATAGTGCTGTCAATTGGTCCAGTGGTGAGGATCTTTTTTTCTTCTTGATGTTGAGGCTTTAATCCATTTTGAAGCCCACAGTCCTTGACCTTTTGTTGCAAGTGCTTCACGTCCTCCTCAGTTTCAGCAAGCAAAGTTGTGTCATCTGCATAATGCTGGTTGTTCATGACTCTTCCTCCAATCCTGATGCCACATTCCTCCTCATAAAGCAGTTTCCCAAATGATCTGTTCTGCATATAGATTGAAAAGGTATGGAGACAGCATGCACCCTGAATGCACTCTCTTCCTAATTTTGAACCATGCAGTGTTTCCCTGTTTTGTTCTGAGGACTGATTACTGCTTACTAAAAGGTGAATATCCAATAATGCAGAAAAATGGACAGAGAAAAACCACGGAATTTCTCTAAAATTCCTTATTAAGGGAAGCAGAGTACTCTAGGCAGTCTGTGCAAATATAGATACTCCCTTCCATGCAGAAAATATTGCTTATGGATTGGATAGTCTTATATTTGAAGCAAAATGTGGCAAGCCTGCCTTTTAAGAAAATATTAATTTCTAAATTATGTATTTCCTTGAGCAAATATGTTGTTTTAGCTGTATACTGTTGAATCACAACCAACCCATAGCTGACCCTTCAGTCAGTTTTCAGAAGCAGTTAATTGCACTGGAAGAGACTGCCCATTATTTATTTTAATAATGGTTTTATTTCTAAAATTTTACACACAAATCAAAGTATATCAGCTCAGTTTTATGTTAGAATCCATTACAAATGCCAACTACTATGCAGTTCTTTCCCCTGTCCCTCATCATGTTTTATTCCACCATGCATCTGTCAGTTTGTCTTATTTTGATAGCTTGAATGTTACTATGATGTCATTGGTATTTCAAAGACTCAAGGGACTGCCCATTGGTACACAGCTTTTAGCAGTGCTTTCACACTCAAAGAACAAGGACCTTTTCAATCATTTGCTATGCTGCTGAGAACTGAACAATGAGTAGGGATAACAGTAGAAGAATTGTTACCTTTGGACTGTGATGCTGGAGAACAGTCCTGAAAATCTCATGAACTGCCAAAATCACAAACAAGTATGTCTTGGAGAGGGTACAGACAGAATGCTTCTTGGAACCAAAGCTTTGTCTCATACGCTTCAGGCATGTTGCTAGGAGAGGGTATTCCTTGGAGAGGGACATGATGCTTGGAAAGGTGGAGGGACAACAAAAGAGAGGGAAGCCTACAACCAGATGGACGGGCACAGTGATTGCAGCAATGGGCTCAAGTGGATGTCACATGATAGGGCCTGTTTATAGAGTTGTTATGAGTCATACTCTACTTGAGGGCACCTAACAACAACAACATTAGCTGTACTGGACTTTAAGGCAGCTTACAACAACAACAAAAGGCAGCTAAGAAATAAAAACAACAAATGGTTGTTAATAAAGAACTTACAAACAACAACAAATGGCTGTACATATAGAATCAAACAGGCTACATTGTGAAAAGACACAGAAAGCTAATATCATCAGTCAGAACGGGACCTGGGGCTGACTGTGGAATAGACCATCAATCACTCATATTCAAGTTCAATTTGAAGCTGAAGAAAATGAAAATAAGTTCACAGGAGTCAAAGTCTAGCCTCACATTGCTCCATCTACATCTAATACAATCTCAGGGACAGACTTGACATGTCGACCACTGGGGACTAAAGAGAAGACCAGCTGTAGGATGACTCAGGAGGGACATTACACTTGAAGCAAGCAAAACCTCAAAACCAAATTAACTGACATTAAGTCAATTCCAACAATCTTACAGGACATTGTAGAATTGTTCCCTAGGATTGGAAGGCTGTAAACCTTAATGAAAGTAGACGGCTTCATTTTTCTCTCTCAGAGAAACTAATGAGCTCCTTGAAGAAAATTAGTCCCTTTAAGATACAGAATTACTTAGGTAAAATAGAGATACCCAGGATACGGAGCAAGACTTGGCAGTGTTTTGCTCTGTTATGTGTTAAGGAAGTTATGAATCGGAGCTGACTAGATGACACTTCATGTAAAAAAACATTCCAGGACAAGGCACACAGGATGTGCATAGCAACCCTCTAGGGTGGCCCAGGGCTAGCCTTTTGTGTTTTCCAAGCTGTGATCTTTATGAGAAGGAACCAAGTGGCACACTGGTTAAGCACTCAGCTGCTATCTGAATGGTCAGTGGTTTGAACCTACCCAGTTCCTCCATGAAAGAGACTACCTAATGGTCTGCTCTCGTACAGATTACACTCATAGGAACCCTGCAGGATCGTTCTTCTCTGTCTTGTAGGGTTGCTATGAGTTGGAATAATTGTTCAGGCCTTAAAGTCTAAAGGTCAAGTCTTTTCTCCCGGCCAAGCTGCTGATGGGTAAGAACTTTTTACTTTTTGGCTAATAGCCAAATGCTTACACATTGCACCGTTAAAGACAATGTACTCTCCCCATTCAAATAAATACTTGGAGAAATAGAGGAAGACCCTCAATGAGATGGGCAGGCACAGGGACTGCAGCAATGGGCTTGGGCATGGCCATCTCATGGAGAGGAAGACCCTTCCTGAGGCAGATTAACACAGGGACGGCAACCACGAGTCCGAGCATTGCAGAGAGGATGAGGACGGCGCAGGGCGCAGGGCCTGGCAAGGTTCGCATCAGCTGTTCACAGGGTTGCTGTTTGTGGGAGTGGACTCTACAGCACCTAAAACAACACAGCAAATGTTTATGCATAACCCCAGCTACTCTGCTGAGGTGTGCTTCAGCCAGTGTTTGACAATGAAGGGCAGGCTTGGGAAGTATTCAAAGTTGTTGGGGTGTGTGTGTCCCCCACCCCAAATGGTTATATATGTCTCCATCTCCATTTCTGGAAGAATATAAATGGAACATTTGCTTACCGCAGGAGAGAGACCAAAAAGCCAAAGAGACAAATAAACATAAAAACCCCCAAGTCAAACCCATTGCCATCAAGTGAATTATGACTTAAAGCAACTCTCTGCTGGGTGTTAGGGCCTAAGCTCAGTATCTGGAGGAGAATGATAATCTTCAACAGAGTGAATGATGATTTCAAAAGCCTGGCCTCTGGTTAGCAACCCAATGCTTGACCCTCTACACTCCGAGGCCTGTGTCAAACTGAGGTGGGACTGAGCAGTGGGGGCAGACCTGGTGGTGAGCCATCTCACTGGCTTTCCCTGACATCGAAGGGTGATCCACACCAGCATGTTTCTGGCTTAGCTCCACTACTACTTATTTTCACATATTAGTTTCCATTCTCCAGAATAAAGGCCATTGTACCCTCACAGAGAGAGATTCATAACCCTAGAAATGGAACAAATCTGATCAGAATGGGACTGCAGTATAAAGAAAGGTTCTTAGAGCTTCATTCTTCTCGTCCCTTTCTCTTTACTCCACGTTTTCATGCATTTCACGGGAAGTTCAGTGTTTCAATCCCTTTCAGAGGGTACACAGAGTTCTGAAGCTTCAAACTGGCCTTTGTTAATGAAATACAGTTTGAGGGGTTTAGACAGTGGTGTTACTAGGGCGGTGTGGGAGCTGGGTTGTCCTGGAGGACAATTTCCAAGGGATGGTACCAAATGACAGTCCATAAAAATTCTGTGCCCTGTTTCAGTAGATAGATACTGTTTTTATAGATACACTCTGTAGGGAAATGAATGAGCTCTGGTAACACAATTTGTTACATGCTGCACTGGTAATGGAATGGGTGGAGACTCAAATTGATCAGGAACTACATAGAAGAAAGCTGGACAATCTCCTCTCCTCAAGATCTGTAGTGTTGGAAAGTCAGCAGAGGGTCTCTGTGTATCGGAATCTACTCAGTGATAAGGGGTTTTGAGGTTTTCTGTTAAACAACAAAAAACATTTCTCACTAAGCAAGCTTGCATTTATCAATATACTTACAAGGCTAAACTCTATATTAGAGTTGATGCCTTTGACCTGTTGTCTTGGAGAAGACTGTTGAATACACCATGGACTCCTAGGAGCACAAACAGGTTTGTCCTAGAGGGTGAAGCCGGAATGCTCCTTGGAGTCAAGGATTCTGAAGCTTTGTCTGACATACTTTGGACATGTTGCAAGGAGGGACCAGTCCTTGCAGAGGGATGTCATACTTGGGAGGGTGGAGGGACAGTGCAAAAGAGGAAGACCCCGTATGAGATGGATTGATTCAGTGACTGGGGTAATGGGGGTAAGTGTGTTGGAGACAATAAGATTGGCACAAGACAGAGCAAGTTTTAGGGCTGTTGTACATAGGGTCACTATGAGTCGCAGGTGACTCGATGGCACATAACAACAACAACAAGAATTTACTTTGGTGAATCTTCTCATGCTTAAGGTCAGAGCTATCATTATTGTCCAGACACAGTGATTCTTTCAATCACAGTTTTGTCTGCAAGTGCTCTAAGCAAGTTGTTTTTCTCATTGCCAATGGTTTTTTGGTGGTTTTTAAAATATCATTTTAATTTGCTTCTTTTGTTGTTGTTGTTGCTGATGTTTTTATAATCATTCATTTTGTCAAAGTCTTTCTGTTCTAGCATCAGTATTGTGGCAAATAATGTTTGGGAACCTGCATCAGTGACTTTTATAAGACTAAAGTGGAAAGTAAAGAGGAAGAACAAAGAAAAGGTTTCATTGAATTACTATTGCTGTGTGTCATCCAGTCAGAGGCTTTTCAGAGGCAGTAAATTGCCTGAGAAGAGACTGTGCAACCTTCTCCTATGGAGCAGCCGGTGGATTTGAAATACGTGCCCTTGGAATTACTGTATAGTTTCTTACTGCTAGGCCACTAGAGCTCTTAGTAATGCTGCAGTCAGTACTGTTGTGATTGAATGTAGAAACACTTAACAAAATTTTGTTAATGGAATGATACAGTGACTGTAGCAATGGGATTAAGTATGTCATATATCATGAGGACGGCACAGGGTAGAACAAGGTTCAAATATGTGGTTCATAGGGTTGCTATAAATGGTACTTGACTCAAAGGCACCAAACAACAGTACGGAAGACTGAGAAAGATGGAATAAATTACATATACTGCATTGAAACAGATGAGAGAGAGAACCTTTAAAAGGGATATGTGGGAGGGGTTTGGGGGCTTGTATACCAAAGAAAGACTTTTTCTTTTACTTTTCAAAGGGAGGAGCGAACTGGGGGTGGGAGGAGGACTGGGCAGGGAGAAAAGTGCAACAATGAATGAATGGAAATCCAAAATCTCTGTAAATGTTCATTAAAATTATTAAAATAAAATTTAAAAGAATACCACATCACATGGGAGAGTCTGGAGAGCCTTATGCTGAGCAAACTAACTCAATCTCATAAGAATAAATGCTTCATAAGATCATTTTGTAAAAATAGAATGATAACTGGTAAGTTGTATACAAAAGTCCAAAGGGGGAAGAGCAGAGAGGATGGGAACTGAGGGTAGAAAGTGGAGAAAATCACAAGGCTGCAGAGTTTGGTGGACAGAAGCAGGAGGTGATGAAATTAGGAAAGACCCAGTGGGGACTTGACAAGATGGGCTAATAGTGGGCATGGATCAGGGGTAATTAATTTTATAAGACACAATATATTTCATATGTCACAATGTATAGGGGTGATTGTACAAAGTACAATGTGAATGAACAAATGAAAAAAATGTGCAAAATGAAAAAAGAATGTGCAAAACACAATGTATATAAACAATATACAATGTACACAAATTTTGTATGTAAACCAATACAAAATTAAAAAAAATAAAAGGGGTATGTGATTAGGTATTACTGTCATGACAGGAGTCCAGAACAAAGGCTGCACAGTGGAGTGGACTTGGGGGGAGGGACTGTATAACAATGAAAGAATTTTTCTTTTACTTTTCAAAGAGAAGAGTGAACTGGGGGGAAGGGTGAGCAGAGAAAAGTGCAATAATGAATGAATGGAAATCCAAAATCTCTGTAAATTTTCATTAAAATTAATAATAATAGTAAATTTTTAAAAAGAAACAAAAAACACCCAAAACCCAAAACCTCAAAATCATTGCCACTGTGTCAGAGCTGACTCATAGCTGAGCCTCCAGCAGGGTTTTGGAGGCTGTAAATCACCTGGGTGGAGACTGCTCATCTTTCTCTCTTGAAGCCACTGGGGGATTCGAACCAGACCCAGAGGCGCGCTGCCTTTAGGTTGGCAGGATCATTCCCTTCAGACCATACCAGAGCTCATGAATTAATTACAGTTATTAAAGTTTCTAAAGTATATTTTGGCACTATAATCATGGGGTTAAGGTTTCTGGTTAGTAACAAAATAATGGGTAAAATTCTTTAGGACTGGGTCTAGAATACTTTTGTTAGAGGTGGGGTTTTGATTACTTTCAATCTAAAAGTTGATGGGGGTGGGTAATATGCCTGACTGTATCTTTCTTGACATTCCTGGTTTCCAGAATAACACCCAAAACTAGAGGCTTTAAAGTCAGACTGAAATGAACATCTTTGATTACTTCATCTTAAATCCAAGCATATTTATAAGCATTTCCTTTCATATTTGTGTAAAGAATGACTCAGATCCCCTCATTGGAGTGATTTTAGTCATGCACCAAAGATTTCCATCTTCCTCTTACCACAAAGACTACCTTACCAGGAAATGCAAAGCACAAGAAGCTAGACCAGGAAATGCAGGAAGAGGTAAGCCCACCACACTGCAATACTGCTGTGTGTTCCCCTGGGGTCAGCTCAGAGAATATGGTCTGTTCACATGCAAGGTCAAGGATGCCACATGTTGCAGATGGCACATTTTACAGGTTGTTCTCTGTAATGGATACCACATTACAGAGACCACTCCAGGTGAATCTGAGCAGCAGCTGGAGCACTCCTGCAACCTGAATGCCATTATCTCAAGGCCTAGCCCTCTTGGTGGGAAGGGCGCACTGCTGCGTTTCAGGCTCCCTTTCAATATGCTTCTCCTTGGAATGTGTTCTTCTTCTTGGCAGCAAACTCAACAAGTAAATAACTCCTCTGTTCTTATGTGCGGTGACAACACTACAAGGGCAAGGCCACCCACACCATGGAGCACACACCTGCCCATAAAGAAGCAAATCAAACCTCTACGGCTCAGATGTAAAGCCCACACTCATCCCCACCAGCATCCGATTCAAGGGTCAAGGGCATGTCTGTGGAGGTGCCATCATGGTCAGATCCCAAATTGTATTTCTCCACCACAGAGACCTACTGGTTTGTGTGGAATTCAGCCCAAACGGCCTGATTTAATGTTTAGCTGAATCTTTGCTAAATGTGGGACTCGATGTGAATTCAAAAGCTGAGCTTCACTTGCTTTTAAAAATATCACCAAAAGGAAGATTAAGGTGGAGTATCAGAGTATCTTCTGTTCTTTCTGAGAAGGTAAGTTCCTGTCCCATCAGCAGACAGGACAGTAATCTTCTATTTTCTTTTTCCCCCCTGGAGAGGTGTGTAGGGAGAGGGCACATGATCAATATGCCCTCTTTTCTACAGGCAAACCTGTGAGAGCAAGAGCTTGATGGGGCTGCCATGTTTTTCTGGGTTTCACAAGGTTTCCACTTTGGATAAGGTGCTGTCTCACCAGATCCCATCATTCATTTCACCGTAAAAGGTTTTGAGTTGTCTATCACTGTCTGGGTTCTGTCTTACAGTCTCCAGCTTTTGCAAATTTTATTGTAATAGACATGCATTGGTACTTGGCATTATTGTTGTTGTTGTTATGTGCCATCGAGTAGCTTGTGACTCATAGCGATCCTATGTACAATAGCCCTAAACCCTGCTCTATCCTGTGCCAATTGCACTACCTCTGACACACCCATCCCAATTACCCCAGTCATCAAATCAATCCACCTCATAGAGGGTCTTCCCCTCCTGCGCCGTCCCTCCACCCTCCCAAGCATGATGTCCCTCTCCAAGGACCTGTCCCTCCTTACAACATGTCCAAAGTATGTCAGACAAAGCCCCAACCTCCAAGGAGCAGCCTGGTTTAACCCTCTCCAGGATGAATCTGTTTTCTTGGCAGTCCATGGTACATTCAATACTCTTCTCCAGCACCACAGCTCAAAGGCATCAATTCTCCTTCTATCCTCCTTGGTCATTGTCCAACTCTCTGATGCATTACAAGTGATTGCAAAGACTTATTTCTATGGGCATCTCTTATGGATTAAAATTTGTCCTTCTCCAAAAGAGATGTTTATGTCCTAACCCTCAAGATCTGTGATGTAAACTTACTTGGAAGGGTCATCATTGCAATACAATTAACTACATTATCATGAAGTTCTATTGGAGTAGAGTAGGCCTCTTCTCTTTAGGACAGGTATCCTCATAAAAATAGAAAGTTACAGAGAACCTTGGCAACATGCCGTGTGAGCCACAGAAGGCATGATTAGAGCTATGTTTCAATAAATTAACAGATGCAGGGGACAAGCTCTTCCTAACTAGGAGCTACAAGGAAGAAGATTCTTTCCCTAGTCTTTGGAAGATCATGCCTATGTCAGTACCCTCAACTCAGACTTCTAGCCTCCAGAACTTTGAAAGAACGCATTGTTTCATGCCACCCAGTTTGTGTTTGATACTTTGAAACAAATACAGCAGCTCTAAGAAAGGTACAAAGTTACATACACCCTTGCTTATTTTACAACTTATCCAACCACTCCTGCCTTTTCTATTCACTCAGCATTTATTAGGTGCTGGGATATCGGGAATGAATTGAGGCCATCCCTGCCTGTTATAAACTGAATTGTGTCTCCTCATCCTCATAGTGTATACTGACCACATCATCCTTTAACCTGTACATGAGATCCTATTTGGAAATAGGTTTCTTGTGTTATTTTAATGAAGCCAGGTCAAGGTAGGATTGAATCCTAAACCTCATCATTTCTGAATTATAAAAAGAGCAGAATAGAAACAGAGAAACACCCAGGTATATACCAGAAGACAGATACCATGTGAAGGTCATCTACAAATTCACAAACACCTAGAATAGCTACAAGTATCAGAATTAGTCAAGGACAGAATTCTACTTAAGAGCTACACCTTAAATCCTGACTTCCATCTTTCTAAACTGTCAGATAATAAATTTCAATTCTTTTAAAGCCACCTAAATACGGCATTTCTGTTACAGCAGCCCTGAGCAACTAAGTCACTGCCCCTGAGAATTTGCAGTCTAGCAAAATTCTTATGTGTTTAAAACACATTAAGTGTGTCTCCTTTCCCACTGGCCAGAAAGTGAAAGTAAAGCACTTGAAAAAAAAGGAAAAATCCCAATAATGTAAATACAGCCTGGTGTGAACTGGGACCAACCTCACTAGGGAAATCAGACTTTGTTGAAGAAACAAAGGCCTCTGTGGCCAGCTGAATACAGACCGCCAAGGATGCACACTCAGTACTTTCCAGAACTGTTAAGGATGTTACTCACACACCAAAGGCAGGTGGGATTAAGTTAAGGCTTTTCCCATGGAGATATTTTTCTGAATTATTTGAATAGGTTTAGTGTAATCTCAAGGGTCTGTGTAAGAGGAAGGAAGGAGAGTCAGAGAATACAATTGAAGATGAAAGGAAGGGTTATGTTCAGAGGTAGAAACTTGGAGGTGCTACTCTGAGGCTTTGAAGATGAAAGACCATGAGCCATGGAAGATGACAGGCTTTCGGAATCTACTGAAAGACTCACCTCCATTTGTCTGTGAGAAAATTGGGCTGGATATTTGGTTTTAATTTTTTCTTTTCAAATATGAGAATCATGATCAGACAAGTTCTGTGTGACATTAAGGGTTGAAAATGGCTTCCCTAGCCCTTGACTTTGACTTTGTCATGGACAGATGGGCAGGAATGTGGGAATAGAGCATGTTAGACTATCCACAAAAGGATTGGCTAGACTCACCCCTAAACGGAGCTGATTCAGCGGCAGATGGTGGGGGATCTTATCACCAGCAAAGAATAAGTAGAGTATCCATCCTTGGGGGCCAAAGATTCCTACATCAATCAGACGGGGGCTGCAGGAGCAGCAGCTGAAGCAGAGAACCAGAGACCTGACATGAGACAGAGCTGACCTTGAGACTGCTACCCCATAGAGCCAGAGCTAAGAACCTCTGTCCAATTTGTTGGGTAGGGGGTGGGGGAGAGAGTCCTAACCAGCAGGTTTGGGAGCCTTGTAACGATGTCCTCAAGCTGTGGTGAGGCTGAAGGCTGAGGTGCCTTCCAGCAGCTGTCCTGAGCAACTGTATTCTGTTACTACTCAATTATAGCTTTCTGGCTTCCATAATATGGTTCTGTGTAGTCTGTGAGCTATCAGAATGGATTTCAGAACTGATATAGTATTAATACTGGTGTTGGGATGAGTAGAAAGAGGTGCAGTAGTGTGGGGGGATACGTCTGACCTCATGGGAATTAGTTTTGTGTTGTTGTGGATGCTGTTGACAGGGACAGTTTCCCCTTGTGGAGTTGGTGGAGGCCAGATATGGTCATGTTCTTGGTTTTTGCTCGTTTTTGTTTTATTTTTTTAAGCCCTCTCTATGTGCTTAGAACTAGATAGAGAGACTTTAGGGTTATTGCAGGTACAAATAATCAAACACACATGCTGTTTCTAATTCTATTTTTATTTAACAATCTACCAAACTGGCCTATCCTCCCCCAGGATGAGAGATTCATGACTTTGCTCACCTCACTACTTTCATCAAGACTTGCTTGTCTTTCCCTCAAAGGCACCAAATTCTGTGAATATTTACATGTTCTTCCCCTCCCCTCACCTGTAGCTGGTCTTTGTTCTATTACCTCTCCTTTCTGATGCATGTATTTATCATATTACATGATACCACCTGCCTGAAAAAAAAAATACTGTGCAAATTATTCAAGTCACTTGGCTAGGACTTGAACACAGGTCTCCTTCATGGAGAGCAAAATTGGTAGCATTGAGCCACGCCTTCATAAATGTTTACCATAACCGAATGAATAGAGCTTTGATCTGGCTCATAACGTAGCTATAATACAATCTGAAAAGAGAAACTGCACACTTGTTTTGAATAATACCACCATTACGAAATTAATGTATTCCCACTCTATATCATTCTTGAAATAAAACTCTGTATTTAAATTTAGAGTTTTAAATTTAAATTATATTCTTTTACTCATCAGAGAAAAGTGAATTGGGGGGTGGGCAAGGAGAAAAGTGCAACAATGAATGACTGGAAACCCTAAGTCTCTGTAAACTTTCATTAAAATTAATTTTTTAAAAAATAACCTAAAAAAACACAACCAAAAAAATTTAAATTCTAGTATCTTTGCTGCAATCCATCTCTGTCCTTGGCATGCCTTCCATATCCCTCCTGGGGTGCTTAGCATACAAAGGCAGGTGCTCTTAAACCAGACCCTCCCAGAAAGAAACAGGTGCTAACTTTATCCATAAAAGTAAACAAGGAGTCTTTGTCATTACAGAAGAAATGTTTTAATATTTCTGTAATTGAGCTGCCACCTCAATTCTGCCAGACACTCCTTATCACATGAGAGCAGTCTTCTGATAACAATGCCATTTTGTTCTCAATTTCAAACAAATCTGGGCCACCTCATGGTTGGCAAGGGTGGTGAAGGCCATGTAATTACGTGCTTTCACTCTGTTTTCACACAAAACAAAGTGAAATGTTTAGCATTTTCCTTTGACCTTGGGCCACATCTTGACACTTGAGACAGCATGAAACCTAAAGGGTTCAAGTCTACTGAAATTAGGAAAAACATAAAGTATTTGCCTGAAACCCCAACAAACTGTGAAAAGCAGCTCTTACATAGCTCTGCTTACAAATCTCTCTGTTTTGGTACCTCCTTCTCATTGAGACAGCCAAAACCCAAAAACCTACAACTTCACCTCACATACTATGGGCATGTTGTCAGAAAGGGTTAGGCCTAGGTAAAAGGCATCATGCTGAGAAAGGTGGAGGGTCAGAGAAAGAGGGGAAGATCCCCAACAAGCTCGATTGACAGTGATTGTAACAATGGGACCAGCTTATCAGAGATAGTAGGGATAGTGCAGGCAAGGGCTCACATGTGCTCTTCACTGGGTCACTATGAGGTGTAGTCAATTCAATGGTGCTTAACAACAACAAAACATTGAGGCAGGCATTCTGGTAAGAAATTCATATTACCAGGAAAACGTGAAGCAATGAATGATGGGAAATCCAAGTTTTCTGTAAACTTTTGTTAAAATATCAATGAAAAAAAAGAATTTCACATTACCTAACACCCTACTGGAGGAGTTTTGGTGGCCTACTGGAAAGGAATTGCACTGCAAACCCAAAAGCAAGCAATTCTAATCCACCACCTGCCCCACGGGAGAAAGATGGGCAATCCCCTCCTGTGCTATTTGGGCAATCCCCTCCTGTGCTATTTGCAACCTCTGAAAACCTGCTGGAGGATCAGCTGGAAGTCCACGGCAATCAACAACAACATTCTATTGCTATCCATTCTCCTCAACCACTTCATCTCTTACCTTGGCTCTTATCACTTTTTTTTTTTTAAATAAAATTTTATTTTATACTCCCTTGCTTACAAAGTTCACTGTTTTTCACGCTATCATCATTCACACAAAGTTTCATACAATCACTCCCATCCATTATATTTTATAAAATTAATCAACACCAAAATTGGCCCTCTGTTGCCCTGTCTTCCCAGATTCCCACCAGATCTTTCCCATTTCCTTTACCCACTCCTCCCTCTACCCATCAAACTGTGCAACCCTATTATTTTCTGCCCACCCATCCTCACTGCTCTGCTCCTCCCCTCCCCACCTTGGATCCTCATACCCCTTTTACTAATTATCATCCTATTTCTACATTAATGGTCTTATATAGTATCCATTCTTATGAGACTGAGTTAGTTCACTAGCATAAAGATCTCCAGCCCCTCCCAAGTTATGCAGTGATTTTCAAATCACTGCTCCTGTGTGCTGCTAGTATTCCTTTGTGTGAATGTACCACATTTTCTCAATCACTCTTACCACTTTTGACTTTATGTCATACAGTTGTTTTTGTCTACTACTGTCTGTTTGTCCCAACAGGATGGAAGATACATGACAGCAGGGACCTTTCCCGTCATTGTGTCTTCTCTGCCATCCGAGGAGCATTTGACATGGTAGGCACTCAGCTTGTATTCCTTCAATATGTAGTTAATCTAAATTATGGCCTCAAATTGTGATAATTAAAGAGACCAAAGGACATCATTCAAACCACTAAGCTTCACTCAAGTAATTTTTAACAACTGCAACATTTACCTACAGGACTGAAATGAAATCTATTAGAGATCCACTGATATAATATATAAGGAAAGAATTAACATATGACGTCTATATTCCCTGTGCAAAGTGATAGTGAAATCAATATGCAGCATGGATTTATATATCAAGGTATCAAGTATCATTGGGATGAAATGGACTCAAGTGTAAAGAGAAATGAATCCTGGTATATCCTAAAACATAGATGAATCTTGAAGCTATCATGCTCAGTGAAAGGAGTCAGCCACAGAGGAGAGACATGGTAGGAGCTCACTGATTTGAAATATTTATAGTAGGCCAAGAAACTCTGGTGGTCCAATGGTTAAGTGCTTCTTTAATTGAAATATCGAGGGTTCAAATCTTCCAGCTGCTACACAGGAGAAAGATACAGCAGTCTGCTTCCATAAGGATTTACAGCTTTGGGAATTTTATGGGAAAGTTCTACTCTTCTCTATAAGTCCTGATGGATACAAGTTGGTATCAACTCAATGGTATTGGACTGCTCTGATTTAAAAGGCAAGTCTATAGAGATTAAAGTTTAGTAGTGGTTACAGATGTAGAGAAGAGGGAGGAAGACACAGAGTTCTTCATTTTGATGGCATGTTCTATCACCTGCTAAAGGAAATGGAAAAAAATTCAGGAACAAATAATGGTGATGATTGAACACAATGATGGATGTAATAATGTCACTGAACTGCAGATCACAAGTTTTAAAACAGCAAATGTTTTGTTACATTTATAGTTACCACAATTAAAAAAAATCTGATGAGAGGAAAATATTACTAGAATAAACCAGGATAAGAAAACTCCCACAACAGTAGAAAAGATTAGTGTTACATTTCCTAATTGCTAGTTTTACCCATGACCCTCAAGTCTAGCTTCAGCATAGGATGACCAAAGAAAATCTAGTTAAATATCTTTATGATGCAGGACTATTGTATATGAATGCTAATTAGTCATGGTTTATGGTCTTGGTTATGAAAATAAAATTTTGAAGCTAGTTATGATTTCTAAAATAACAAGTTAAAAATAATATTATACAAATGTTATAATAGTTTGTGGTTGGGGTAAGGGAGGTGGTGAGTGGAGGAGGAGGAGGCTAGCTAGGTCTCTACCTCTCAACCCAAAACGACTACAGGGTTGATGTCCACATAATTAGCACTTTCCTATGGTTTAGTGGTAAGAAGTTGTGCTGCCAACCTTCGGGTTTAAAGTTGGAATCCACCAGCTTCTCCACAGGAGAAACATAGGCAATATCCTTCCTTGCAATTTACTGCCTCTGAAAACCTGCTGGAGGGTTGGCTATGAGTCAGTACCACCTTGGCAGTGTGTAAAAATATCACCATAAAAGAGACTCTGTAATGCCTAGGGTATAACAGTGGGATATAAGAGGTGCACTTTCTACTGAACTGATACAAAAGGAATATTTTTTGAAAAGTTCTTTAAGCAGTGGATGCTTACTAGAAAAAGGAACATCAGTAAAATGTCAAACGAAGTATGAAGTAAAATGTAAACATTCTCCTTTCACTCCCCAGAGATTGAGAATTGCTATTAATTTAGGACTTACTCTCCAGACAAATCACTATAAACATAAAAAACCATTTTATAAACATGAAGCCAACTTAATATGCTATCATAAAATTAATTCATTTTAAAAAAGAGTTTACAATTCTTTCTGTCTCTTTTGGGTGTTATGACTAAGTGGTTTTCCTACTCCAACTCCTGCTTCCCTGTTAAGAGCAAGGAATAATTTACGTATCCTGGTAAATTTCAGGTACTGTAGTTTCTCCTTCTAGGGAAAGTTATTTGAAATTAATAAATAGGGAGGTCTAATGATCTGCCTGAAGAGGTGAAATCAAGTTTCTCCTTGGAGGCAAGAATTTTGAAACTCCATCTCACATACTTTGGGCATGTTGCCAGGAAAGATAAATCCTTGGAGAAGAACATCATGCTTGGAACGGTAGAGAGGCAACAAAGGAGAGGAAGATCCTGGATGAGATGGTTTGACACAGCGTTTGAGTAATGGGGATAAGTGTGTCAGAGACTGTGAGATTGGCTCAGGATAGGACAAGGTTCAAAGCTATGAGTCACAGGCAACTTGGCAGCACATAACAACAATGGCCTGCCTTGGGAGCACGGGTGGACTAGTGGTAAGAAGCTGAACTGCAATGGGGAAGGCACACAGTTTGAATCCAGCAGTTGCTCCACAGGAGAAAGATGGACAGTCTCCTCCCACGCAATTAACAGCCTCTGCAAAACCACTAGAGGGTCAGCTATGGGCCAGTTCTGACTCAATGGCCCACAACAATAACAATGACTTGCCTAGTGAGTAAGGAGTTAACGTAGCTAATATCCAAACGCAGAGCTTCTCTGATGTCTTCAATCCATCAGTGGTTCAGTGGCAGCAAGATGGGCAATCTCCTTCCATGCAATTTACAGCCTCCAAAGATCTGCTGGAGGGTAAGCTATAAATCAGTTCAATGGCAATAATTTTAGGGAGCTCTGGTGGCCTAGTACATAAGGAGTTGTGCTGCCAACCCCAAAGGCAGGTGGTTCAACTACACCATCTTCTCTGAGACAGGAAGTTCGACAATCTTCTCCTGTGAGTTAGAGCCTCAGAAAACCCAGTGTATGATCAAGTATGAGTTGGTTCTGACTAGACAGTAATGAGTTTGAGTATTTCTTTAAAACAGGACCACCAAACTGAGCCAAGTCCTCTTCACTTCCAGCAGGCAAGGTTGTGTCATGTGTAGGGCTTGCTGCAGAAGAGGAAGGAAAACCAGCCTTCAATGTGGAATGCACCTCAGTGTCAAGAAAAGAAAAACATCATGATAGATTGAGAAAGGATTGAAACATTCAACAATTTCATCTTACTTGGATCCAAAATAAACACACTTGGTACCAGCAGTCAGGATATCAGGAGACGTATAGCATTGGGGAAGTCTACTGTCAGTTACCTCTCCAGATCATTTGCAGAGTAAAGATGTCAATTTGAGGACTGAAAAATTTGCCTGATTACTATCTTTTCAGTCACATGCTATGCATCTGAGAGCTGGACAGTGAATAAGGATGGCAAGAAGAATTGATGCCTTTGGGCTCAAATGGAGCTCAAAGTTGGAGAAGAGTATGTACTATTTCATGGACTGCTAAAAGAACCAACAGATAGGTCTTGGAGAAGGTATAGCATCTTGGAGGTAAAGATACAAAGTTTCATTTCACATACATGAGACATGCTGCTATAAGAGACTATTTCTTGGAGAGGGTCATCATGCTTGGAAGGGTGGAGGATTGGCAAAATAGAGAAAGACCTTAAACCAGATGGATTGACACAATAACTACAGCAATGGGTTCAAGTGTGTCAGAGATTTTGAGGCTGGTTCAGGGCGCAGATCTGTTGTTCATAGGGTCACTAGGAGTAGTACTCAACTCAACAGCACCTACCACCAACAACAAATTGAGTCAGGTTGAAGGCTGGATCCTTTCTATTCCTCAATTCAAGCCTGTATTTCACACACACTTCATGTTTTTTCTGCCTACTAGTTTATTTACAAAATGTGAATACAGATTCAAACAAATTCTTTCAATTTCCCTCACCCCTCATCCATCAAATTATACAACCCAATGACTAATCACACCCTCCCCCTGCACATCCATATCCCTCTGCTTCCAGCCTCTGTCACCCCTCCTGGATCCTTATACTCATTCTACAATAATGGTTTTATACAATATTTATCCTTGTGGGACTCATGTTTAATTAAAATTAAATCTCTCGTGATATATGTTTATTAATATATATAGTTGCTGTTGATGCGTGCCATTGAGTCACCTGTGACTCATAGTGACCCTATGTACAATAGCCCTAAACCCTACTCTATTCTGTGCCAATCTTATTGTCTCTGATACACTTAGCCCCATTACTCTAGTCACTGAATCAATCCATGTCATCGAGGGTCTTCCTTTCCTGCGCTGTCCCTTCACCCTCCCAAGCATGATGTCCCTCTCCAAAGACTAGTCCTGCCTTGCAACATGTCCAAAGTATGCCAGATGAAGCGCCAGAATCCTTGCCTCCAAGGAGAAGCCTGGTTTCACCATCTCTAGGAGAACCTGTTTGTTCTCTTAGCAGTCCATGGTATATTCAAGACTCTTCTCCAACACCACAGCTCAAAGGCATCAATTCTCCTTCTATCATCCCTAGTTATCTCTGATACATAGCAAGCGACTGCAAAGACCATGGCCTGTATTAGGCACCCCTTAGTCTCCAGACTGACCTCACTGCTCTTCAGTACTTTGCAGAGGTCTCTAACTGCAGAACTTCCCATCGCAATAAGTCTTTTAATTTCCTGGCTGCTGGTGCCAAGAGTGTTGATTGTGGAGCCAAGCAAACTTAAGCTGTTTTCAATCTCAATCTCACCATCCAGCGTGATACTGTCAATCAGCCCAAGGGTGAGAATCTTTGTTTTCTTGGTACTGAGTTTCAATCCATATTGAAGGCTGCAATCCTTGACCTTCTGCAGCAAGTCCTTCAGGTCCTCCTCAGTTTCAGTAATCAGGGTTGTGTCATCTGCGTAACGCAGATTGTTGATGAGTCTTCCTCCAATCCTGATGCCACATTTCTCCTCATAGAGCCCAGCCTCCCAGATAATCTGTTCTGCAAACAGACTGAAAAGAGGGAGATAGGACTCATCTCTGGCATACACTCTTCCCAATTTCAAACCATGCAGTGTTCCCATGCTCTGTTCTGATGACTGCTTCCTGGTTCAAGAATAGGTTTCACATAAGCACAATCAAGTGTTCTGGGATTCCAAAAGGTCATTACAAATACAGAGGAGAAATAAAAGACCGAAATGGATGTCAGAAGAGACTCTGAATATTGCACTAGAGTGCTGAGAATACAAAGCAAAGGGAAGAAATCAATATTATAATGAAATGTGCAAAGAGCTGGAGTCAGAAAATCAAAGAGGCAGAACTTGTTCAGCATTTCTTAAGCTTAAGAAACTGAAGAACAAATTCAAGCCTTGAGTTGCAATACTTAAGGATGCTTTGGGCAGAATATTAATGACCCAGGTAATATTAAAAGACGATTGAAAGCATATACAGAGTCATTGTACCAAAAGGAATTGGCTGACCCAGAAGAATGTAATGAAACAACATATGAGCAAGAGCCTGTGGTGATGAAGAAAGAAGTTCAAGCTGCTCTGAAAGAATTGGCAAAAAACAACAGTCCCAGGAACTGGTGGTATACCTATTGATATATTAAAAAAAAATATGCTGCCCTAGATGTGCTCACCAAGTAGTGCCAAAAAATCTGCAGGACAACCACCTGGCATACTGACTGGAAGAGATCTTTATTTGTCCCCATTCCAAAGAACAGTGATCCAACAGAGTGCAGAAATTACTGAACATATCATTAATATCACATGCAAGCAAGATTCTGCTAAAAGTTATCCAAAAACGACTGGAACAGCACATCAACAGAGAACTGCCATAGTGAATGCTGGTTTTAGAGGAGGCTGTGGTACTAGGGACATTGAGGCTAATGTTAAATGGATCTTGGCTGAAAGTAGGGACTATCAGAGGAATGTCTATCTTTCATTGACTATGCAAAGGTATTTGACTGTGTGGACCACAACATATATAGTACTCTATTTTTAATAAGAAGGAAGCTCTGGTGGCCTCGTGGCAAGAAGCAGCACTGCAATCCCAAAGGTATGCAGTTTGAATCCATCAGATTCTCTTTTGGAGAAGGAGGGACAATCTTCTCCTGTGCCAGTTGGATTTGCTTCATCAGCACAAAACAAGTAAAACAAAACAAAACAAAACAAAACAAAAAAAACCAAAAAACTATTTTTAATAAGAGCCAATTTACTACACTTGTCCCTATGCTTACTACATCTCTTTTCCCTTGCAAGGCATCCTCACAAAAATACATTTTTATAATTTGAAATTGGCTTTTCAGATTCTTTATTTAATAGCAGTCAAACATAAAATAAATCAAGACATAAAATAATTTCTATCTCTCAAAATATTTTACTAACATTATTACATTGACAACTGAGTTTTCTATTTTTATATTTAATCACATTTCCCTTAAAGTAGCTTTTCTCTTTAAATAATATTTCATTTATATAATGTATGGTACAAATATATATACAAATAAATATATATACACTTATAGTATATATATATGTAGTGTAAATATATACTATATAGATATATATTCAGTGTACAAAAAAGGGAGGGACACATGGAGATGGCCATATTTAATCATTATCAACTTCATAACGAGAAACTGTCCCCTTACACAGCATCAATAACATAAAACCAATTTGGATGAGGTCAGACACGTCCCCCATGCTCCCAGGCCTCTTTTTAGTCATCTCAACACCAATCTTATTGCTTTGCTGAGTCCCAAATATGATGTGATAGACGACAGACCACACAAAACCATATTGGTGAAGTCAAAAGTTTATAATCCAGATTAATAACAGAATACAGTCAAGACAGCTCCCAAAATGTGCTTGCAGGCACCTCAGCCTCCAGCCTTGTCACTCTAAGTGCTCTTGAGCTCTCATGCCTGTCAAGACTAGCTCCACCTCACCCCCATTCCACTCCCTGCTGCCCAGGTTTCATCTCCTCTCATGTCAATTCTCTAGTTCAGCATGGTGGCTGCTGCCATCCCAAAGTGTGCTCTACTTTTCACCAGGATGGGGAGGTCTCTCTTCTCTGGCTCAGGGAAGAATGCTCTCTTCTGGTGGGGGAAGATTGTCTCTATAGGTAGAGTTCTTCTATTTATTGATGAGACTACCCAATGCCCTTGTAGACTGTTGAGTCAGGCCAATCTCTTGATGGAATGGTAGGAAGCCAGTCCCCTGTCGATAGGCCAACACACCTCACTTGCATAATCTTGCCCCTCCACATAGTCAGTCATACACACTAGAAATGCCATTGTTGTTGTTCTGTGCCTTCAAGTCGTTTGTGACTCATAGCGACCCTATGTACAACAGTCCTCAACCCTGCTTTATCTTGTGCCAATCGCATTGCCTCTGACACACCCATCCTGATTATCTCAGTCACTGAATCAATCCACCTCATAGAGGGTCTTCCCCTCCTGCGATGTCCCTCCACCCTACCAAGCATGATGTCCCTCTCCAAGGACCTGTCCCTCCTTACAACATGTCCAAAGTATGTCAGACGAAGCCCCAGAATCCTTGCCTCCAAGGAGCAGCCCGGTTTAACCCTCTCCAGGATGAATCTGTTTGTTTTCCTAGCAGTCCAGGGTACATTCAATACTCTTCTCCAGCACCACAGCTCAAAGGCATCAATTCTCCTTCTATCCTCCTTGGTCACTGTCCAACTTTCTGATGCATAACAAGTGATTGCAAAGACCATGGTCTGTATCAGGCACACCTTAGTCTCTAGAGAGACACCGTTGCTCTTGAATACTTTAGAGAGGTCCCTAACAGCAGACTTTCCCATCGCAATATGTTTTTTATTTCCTGGCTGCTGGTGCCAAGAGTGTTGACCATGGAGCCGAGCAAACGGAAGCTGTGAACAATCTCAATCTCTTCGCCATCCATCCTGATGCTGCCAATTGGTCCAGTGGTGAGAATCTTTGTCATCTTGACATTGAGCCTCAGTCCATATGGAAGGCTGCAGTCCCTGACTCACATAGTTTGGTTTTACACACACACACAGAGTAAAGTATTTCATTATATTTTTTATTATGGACTGAATTGCTTTCCCTTAAAAGAGATACTGAAGTCCTAAGGTTAAATCAAATCCACAGGAACCAATATTCGATCTTGAGTCTATACCACTTGAATTTCAAAACCATCTCAGAAACAGGTTTGAGACTTTGAATGTTAATGAATGATGACCAGATAAGCCCTAAAAGGACATTAAGAATATCATCCAGGAAGAATGCAAATGGTCATTACAAAGACAGAGGAGGGGAAAAAAGACAAAGATAGATATCAAAAGAGACTCTGAATATTGCACTAGAGTGCTGAGAAGCCAAAGTAAATGGAAGAAATTTAGGAGCTGAACAGAAGATTTCAAGGGCAGCACAGGAGGACAAAGTATTATAATGAAATGTGCAAAGAACTGGAGTAAAAAAACCAAAAGGGCCAAAGTCATTTGGCATTTTTTAAGCTGAAGGAACTAAAGAACAAATTCAAGCCTCGTGCTGCATTACTGAAGGATGTTATCAATAGATACTTAATGATCCATAAAAGAAGATGGAAGGAGTATATAGAATCACCATATCAAAAAGAATTGGCTTACACAGAAGAGTTTCACAAAACAACATATAATCAAGAGGCAATGGTGATGGAGGAAGTTCAAGCTGCTCTGAAGAAATTGGCAAAAACAAAATCCCCAGGTATTGACAGAATACCTGACAAACAGATGCTGCCCCGGATGTGCTCACCAAGTTGTGCCAAGAAATCTGGAGGACAACTACCTGGCCAACTGACTGGAAGAGATCCATATGTATTCCCATTCCAAAAAAAAGGTAACCCAACAGTGTGGAAATTATCGAACAGTATCACCAGTATCACACACAAGCAAAATCCTGCTGAAGATTATCCAAAACCAACTGGAACAGTACATTAACAGAGAACTACCAGAAATATAAGCCTGGTTTAGAAGAGGCTGTAGCACTAGAGACATTATTGTCAATGTCTGATGGATATAAGCTGAAAGCAAAGAGTATCAGAGGAATGCCCAACCATGTTTCATTAATTATGCAAAGGCATTTGACTGTATAGAACATAACAAGTTGTGGCTGACCTTGAGGAGAATGGGAATCCCAGAACACTTGATTGTGCTCATGTGAAACCTATATTGGAGTTGGAAGCAGTCGTCAGAACAGAGCAAGGAAATATTGCATGGTTCAAAATCAGGAAATGAGAGTTTTAGGGATGCATGCTCTCTCCATTATCTTTTCAATCTGTACTCAGAACAGACCATTTGGGAGGTTGGACTTTATCAAGAGGATTGTGTCATTAGGATTGGAGGAAGACTCATCAACAACCTGTCTTATGCAGATGACACAACTTTGCATGCTGAAACTGAGAAAGACCTGAAGCATTTGCTGTGGCATGTCAAGAACTGTGGTCTTCAATATGGACTGAAGTTCAACTTCAAGGAGACAAAGATTCTCACCACTCAAATGGCACCATTATGATGGATAGAGAAGAGAGTGAGGTTGTTAACAGTTTCATCTTACTCAGTTCCACAATCAACATTATTGGCACTGACAGGAAAAGACGAATTGCACTGGGGAAGTTTGCTGTCAGGGAACTTGTCAAAGTGCTAAAGAGCAATGATGTTTGTTAGTCTAGAGACTAAGGTGCACCTGATTCAGGCCATGATCCTCACAATTCCTTGCTATGTATCAGAGAACTGGGCCATGACTAAGAATTACAGAAGAATAGATGCCTTTGAGTTGTGATGCTGTAGAAGAGTTTTGAATAGACCATGGATTCCCAGGAGAACAAAAAGGTCTGTCTTGGAGAGGGTGAAATCAAGTTTCTCCTTGGAGGCAAGATTTTGAAGCCCTGTTTTTCCATAATTTGGGCGCATACATGCAGGGACAGTGTAGGGGAGGAAGACCCCAGATAAGATGGATTGACATAACAGGGGCAAATGAGGTTAAATGTGTCAGAATCAGTAAGATTGGTTCAGGATAGGGCAGAGTTCAGACCTATTGTGCATAAGGTTACTAGGAGTCACGAGTGACTTGAGGGCACATAACAACAACAACAACAATAACCCTCAGTAAGGAACTCTGGTGGCCTATTGGCCAAGAAATTGTACTACCAACTCTTAGGCAGGTGGTTCACATCCAGGTAGGCGGTTTGAATCCAACAGCTGCTTATCAGAAAAAAAGATGGACAGTCTCCTTCTCTTGCAGTTGACAACTCCTGAAAACGTGCTGGAAGGTCAGCTATGAGTTGGTTTCAACTTAACTGCAATGGGTTAGTTAGTTAACCCTCAGTACCTGCACCTTTGTTTGGCAATTGGGTCTCTGAAGATGTCCTATGTTAATATGAAGTCACACCAGTGTAGGGTGAGTCCCACTTCAATATGAAGGGTGTTCTATGAAAGAGGAGAGACACAGAGGGAAGACTGCCTATGACAACGGAGACTGAAACTGGAAGTGTAAGCCAAGGAATGCCAAAATCAAGGGCCTTCAATAGAAGGTAGGAAACAATCACATAACAGATTCTCCCTCAACGCTTTGTCTGAGAGTTGGATAATGAAGACAAATGACAAGAATTGATGCCTTTGAGTTCTGGTGTTGGATAAAAGTACTAAATATCCCATTGGACTGCCAAGAGAACACACAAATTATATTTTGGAGAAGGTGCAGCAAAGAATACTCTTTGGAGGCAAAGATAAAGCTTCATCTCTCATACCTCGGGCCTGTTGCTAGGAGGGGCTATTCCTTGGAAAGGGACATCCTATTTGGAAAGGTGGAGGGTTGGCAAAAGAGAGGAAGACCCTCAGATGGATTGACATAGTAACTGCAGCAATAGGTTTGAGGGTGTCAGAGATTGTTAGGATGGCACAGGATAGGACAGGGTTCAGATCTGTTGTTCATAGGGTCAATCTCAACTTGATGGCACCTAACAACAACCATGCTCAAAAAGAAATCAACACAATGACACCCTAATCTTAAGCTCTCAGCCTCCAGACCACTGAATAATAAATTCTGCTTATATGTTGTTGTTGGTAGTGCTATAGAGTTGACTCCAACTCATTGAGGCCCTATGCACAACAGATCAAAACCTTGTCCAATCTTGTGCCACGCCCTTACACTCTGCTGTGTTTGAACACGTTGTCACAGTCACTGTGTCAATCTCTCATTGAAGGTCTTTCTTGCCTTCTCCTAGCATTATATCCCCTCCCAAGGAATGGTCCCTTCTGTCACACAATTTGTGCCATTGTGCTACACAGGTTATAGGATTCATTGAGAATTCTGCAACTTGGCGACAGTGGCACTAACAGCCAGCCAGCCAGCATGTATTAATTCTTGACTGTGTCTCATATAAGAAGCCTTGGTAGTGTCATCGCTAAGTACTTGGCTGTTAACTGAAAGGTTGGTGGCTTGAACCCACCATCTACTCTGGGAGAAAGATGATGTGGTTTGTTCCCATGAATTTTATGGCCTTAGAAATCTTATGGGGAAGTTCTCCTCTGTCCTATAGGGTCACCATGACTGATAAGTGACCCGATGGCAATGGATTCTGTTTTGGTGGTACCACAAGGAAAACATAACTTCGCCCTGGAGTGATTTCCAGGTTGGGTGAGAGACTGACTGCGAAGGAGCAATGATGACAGGTGGTCCAGGAAGATGCTCCATGTCCAGAAAGACGGGCAGGAATTCACCAGGGAAAGATGAAGAACAAAGTGCGGGTTCAGAGAATGGCATGGAACACGAGAGCAGCAAGGGCATGCAATATTGGAGTCGAGATAGAGTTCTGTGTGCTGGGGCCAAGGCGGTGCAACCAGAGTGAGTGAGAATGCTGGTGACTCAGGTGGGGGCCACGCAGGCAAGAGCCATTTGTTCTGAGTGATTCAATTTTTCTTAACACCATTTTAGAAGCTATTACTGAGTTCTCTACTTTTGTGTTATTAAAGACAACCCAACAAATGCTCAACTGACTGACAAATGCATAACTGACTCTCCAGCTGGTTTTCAGAGGCTGTAAACTGCACGAGAGGAAACTGTCCATCTTTCTCCCACAGAGCAGCTGGGGGTCCCAACTGCCACAGACATACCCTTTTTGGGTTACCAGCACAACCCCCTACTGATCCCACCACCAGGGCCAGTGATGCTAAGAACTCAGAAATAAATGGAACTGCTACTACTTAATCAAAATAAAGTTAACAAAAAAAAAAATCATGAATTCAAGCACATATACTTGAATGTTACAAAAACAACTCAGGGCCACACAGGGGGTGGGAGAGTCTATGTATTAGTATTTTAAAGGAAAGGATAACAGTCTGAACGTTCTGGTTTCCCAGAGCACAAAAGATAAGGGACAACACATGAAAAGGGAAGGAAGTGGGAGATGCCAGAAGCAAGAGCATTGACCACAGCAAAACGTGGCAGCATCTGGGCTGCAAGAGGAAAGAGAAGTGCAAAGACCAAATGCGGAGAGGCCAGAGACGGTGGAGCCTGGGGACGCTTGACCACTTATGGCATGGCTGTAAGGATCCCATAAGTTAATACAGTCAACATTCAACATTCATTAGGGGATGCACGAGTCCATTGGTAGCTTAAAAGTGGCTGCTAACTGCAAGGTTGGAGGTTCGAGTCTGCCCAGAAGCTCTGCAGAAGAAAGGCCTGCTGGTCAGCTTTTGAAAGACCAGCAACTGAAAACCCCACGCAGCACCCATCCAGGCCCACCCACTGACGTCGAGCCAGCTCTGATTCACAGTCACTCCACACTGGGTTTCCGAGGCTGTAAATCTTTATGTGAGGAGGCTTCCCATCTTTCTCTTGCAGAGCTGCTGGGAGAGTTGAACTGTAGACCTTTTGGTTACCAGTACAATCACGCACTCCTTTACGGGGATACAGTTCTAATTATATGCCCATAGCGCCACCATGTATGAGTTGCCTTGACAGCAACTGGTTTGCTTTTTGGTTTAGAACAAGGATAATGACCATCAAGATGAGGAATGTGAGGCCCAGGCATATAACCACAGCCTCGTGCCAACAGGAGAGAGGCAGAGCCAGGAACTGGAATCTCCTCTTCTGACTAGTCTCTCTTCACTATTCCACAATATTCCAAGCGTTAGCATATATTCAATCTGAGCAACTAGGCAAATTTACTACATATTTTCAGAAGGGGTACAATCTATGATTTTTCTCATCCAACACAGAATTAAAATGCTAGTGGTTGAAGGGGGTGGGGTATGCTTCCTAAGACTTCTCCCTTCCTTCGTCCTGTGTTGTGTTTAGGAGAGGCTGGTTGATACATCGACCAGCTGTGCTTCTGCACTCAAGGGATTGAGAGGGCTCAGGGAGCAGGGAAATGTATCAGGTCTTCCTGAGTTTTCTCTGTTGCCAACTCATACCAACTGGAAAGTTGCTAGAAAAGCACATACAATACTCCTAATGTCCTCTCTTGGCCTGGTCCATCAGCCAGGCATCTGCCTTGGCCTATAACATGCCCAAATTCCCTACCAAATACTTCATTGCCTGCCCAGGAACTGAATCTCCATGCTCAATCGCTGCGTGAAAACACCAGGGTTTCCCTAAACTTCCTCCTCTGGTCCTTTCTCTGGGGTCTGCACTGCCTCCGCCACCTGCTGCCCACCTGCTGTGCAAACATCTCCTCTTCACAGGCTCGGTTCCCTAATTGATAAGCCTCTGCTGGAATGTCCAGCTGATTCCCATGTCCTGACCACCTAATTGCATAGCCTTGTATAGAAAGCTTCAGATAAAGGACTGGGACAGTTGGGGTCCGTGGATACTGTGACCAAAGCCATTTGGCTGTCCACCCTGAGAAAGCTTCTGCAGCCAGGACAAATATAACCCCACTTCCCTGAAAAACAGTATAGGAGGCTCCCTAAAGGCTAAGTCTTGTTTGGTTTCTCTTTTGCGTAAAAGTCAGTGGGAATCAGATTTGGTCTGACCTACGGCTCACAGGTTGGCAAGTGGCCAAGAGTATACACAAACAGACTTGCGTTTTATACGTCAATGCCACACTCTCTGTGTGCAGTTAAGCGGTACAGGCGGCTGCTCTCCAAAACAATGACCAACATCTCTGCCTTGGCGTCATAGCTGCAAAAGGAAAACTGACCATCTGAAGTGTTTATACAATTCACTGGAGAACTGTGAGAAATGAACTCCATCTGTAAGCCTTTTTGAAGGCAAGAGGGAGCTTATGAAAGTATCTATAGTATCCTCAAGCATTCTCGTCTTCCATTGAGAAAACAGTTTTATGGGACTTGATTTTGTTTCAAAAGAACCCAGGCACCCCAAACTGCATTAAGAGTTTTTGTAGCCTTGAGGTTGCATGGATACCTTCAACAGAAAAAAAAGCACACATCTGTTAGCACGAGACACCATTGTTTAGAGAGTGCTAGGGTTGCAGCAAAAAACTGACATAAACCAGGACATTTGGATGTGAAAGGTGGTGCTTCCTGCTAAATGCGTGCTATAAAGCTCCTGGCTTTCCACAACTCTGGATTTTAAAGGGAGAGCTGGCTGTAATGTTCAATTCTCTGGGCTTTTTTCAAGGGGAAGCATAGCCTTGCCGTGTTATTTAAACAAATGTCTTTTAACTTCCTCAATTTAAAGAAGTGACCTGGGAGTTAATGAATGCTGCGAAATGCTTATTGTTTGGGAAAAGGGTTGGCTCCACCTCTTGACATCTGTTCTGGAAGTCTCTTAGGCCGGCATGACGGGCACTCTGACTACTAACGCCTCATATAGGAAACCAAAAATATTTTCAGTCTTTCTATCACGCTGATCCCTTTCAAAGGTCAGGGTTGGCACGCTTCTCTTTTTGAAAATGCTCTAAATTAAGCTGCTTTTGAAAAACGGAGGGCTGCCAAATTTCCATTACTAAATAAATAAGATCCAAATTTACAAGATGCGAACAGTGGTATGCAGCAGACGATGCATCAAAGGTAATACAGAACAGCAAAGTTTGAAGCAGCACTCAGTTAATGACCACCAGCCCATCTGTCGGTTTGTTGGACTGCGGTGGCTCGGGTGGTGCTGCGATGCCAGAAGCCCTCCTACTGGCATTTCAAATTCTAGTAGGGTCACCTACTGTGGATGAGATACACAGGAGTTTCCAGACAAACCAGAAAGAAAGGCCTGGAAAGCTACTTCTCAAAATTAGCCAGCGGAAAGCCTTTGGATGACAACAGAGCATAGTCCAAATCAGTGTTGGAAGGTGAACGCCCTCGAGGCAATGAAACAATCCAGTGGCTCCAGCAATGGATAGGCGTGAATGTGAAGATGGCACCAGGTTGGGCAGCACTTTATTCTGTTGTTCTTCGGATCATCATGAGTCATAGCCAACTCAACATCAACTAACACAGTGGTTAACGAACTACCTAGAACTCAGTGCATGCTATCCCACAGGGATGAAGAGAAACACAGATTTCCACACTGCTTCTCCGTAGCGTTCTCAGAGAGGAGCAATCCTTTGTTTTCTGGTCAATGCAGACCTGCAGTAAGACGTATCAGGATGCTTTCTAAATGGTACAAGACCCTCTTGACTCTGATGTCATGCGCTTTCACCTGGACAACAATCAGCTTAATAGCATGCATTTGGCTTGAGTCACTGCATCATATAGACTGACCATTCATCTCACCAGGGGTATATAGTAGACTCTATGTAAAGGATCTCTGGTGGCCTCATGGTAAGAAGTTGCTTTGTAATCACAAAGGCACAAGGTTCAAATCCCCCAGCTACTCTGTAGGAAAAGATCGAGCAGTCTCCTCCTGTGCCATTTACTGCCTCTAAAAATGTGCTGACGGGTGAGCTGAGAGTCGGTTCTGACCAGACAACGTAGTGGACTCATCCATGACATTTTTCCTTTTTTTGAAAAAAAAAATACAGCTATCGTTTTTCCCCCATGGGAAACAGATTATTTCTTTTTAATTCCACAAGTGATTCTCATGGGCTCCCCACCTAAGGACCATGGTTCATCTAGAGTTAATACTACTGTGATGACTTGCACATGGCTATGATGCTGGCAAGCTATGCTGGTGGGGTTTCAATTACAAGCAGGGTCTCTCCTAGTGGACAGATCCTGGTGCAGCTTCTAGACTAGGACATACCAGGAAGGAAGCTGTAAGTATCTAGAGCTGAAGATTAGCTGATGAAAACTCTCAGAATCAAAACAGAATGTTGTCTAATAGTGTGTCGAAGATGAGTCCACAAGATCAGATAACACTCTAAATACACAGTGGTTTCAACAATAGGCTTGAGGACAATCACAACTGTGAAGGTGGTGTAGGGCCAGACAAGGGTTTGTCCTGTTATAAAGGGACTTCCTGGTCAACTCAGAGTCAACCAGCAACAAACTCGGTGTAAGGGCGACAAGCTCACATCATTCAGTTTGCCAATAAAAACGAGTCCATATATTCTATACAGGTGACGACAGCACAGTAAAAGGTACTGAAATAAAAAAAAAAGACTTATTCCAGCTAATTTATTAAGTTTTGTGTGTGTGTGCTTACTGAGTACCAGTCTTCTGCCAGGCACTGCATTAGGTGTTGAGTTCTTGAAGATGACGTGTCCCTGACATTGAGGAGTATGTGGTCCAACTGAAGAGGCAGACATGTGACAGTACATCTGCTGTTGTTAGGTGCCATCGTGTCAAGTATGACACAGAATGACTCTCTGAACAACAGACCTGTACCCTGTCCTCCCCAGTGCCGTCCTCATCATCTCTGACACACTTAAACCACTGCTGCAGTAACTGTGTTGGGGGTCTTCCTTTCTTACTGACCTTCCATCTTTTCAAGCATGACATCCCTTTTGAAGGAGTAGCCTCTCCTAGCAACGTGCTCCAAGGTATGAGAGACGAACTTCATCATCTTTGTCCCCTACAAACACTCTGGCTGCACTTTTTCCAAGACATATCCATTTGTTCTTCATGGCATACTCAGTAATCTTCTGCACCACTACTCAAAGATGCCAATTCTTCTTCTGCCATTCTTGTTCTTGTCCAACTCTCAGATGCATAGCAGGGGAGTCGAAAGGCCATGGCCTGAATCAGGTACACCCTAGTCTTCAAGCTGATAGCAGACTTCCCCAGTGCAATACATCTCCTTGTCTCCTGACTGCTGGTGCCAAGGATGTTCATTGTTGATCCAAATAAGAGGAAACAATTGTTACCTTTAATCCTTTCTCCATCTATCATGGTGTTGTCTGTTGGCCCCACAGTGAGAACCTTTGTTCTTTTGATGTTGAGATGTAACCCACACCAGACGCTGGGGTACATCTGAGACATACTGTAATAAGGGTTAGGAAAGTGTTCTGTGAGAAGAGTGCAGGCATCACTAGCTCTGCTCAGAGGGCTGTGGAGGGTGTCACAGAGGGGCCTTTACACTGGCTATTAGGGTCTTAGGAATGAGGAGGGGTTTTCAAGACAGGATGAGGAGAGCAGGAAGGAAGGGCATGTTTCAAGCATGTCTGACACTGGAGTACAGTGAGTATGTACAGATTGTCTTGAATAAGCGGTGCATGAGTGAGGGAGAGGTGGGAGAAGTGGTGGGTGGATCAGGAGAGAGGAGAACGACATTTTTTCGACTGTTGTTGCTATGTGTCGTCAAGTTGCCTGTGACTCACAGCAATCTTAGGCACAACAGCTCTAAACCATGCTCTATCTTGAGCCAACCTTATTGTCTCTGACACACCTACCCCCATTACCTCAGTCATTAAGTCAATCCATCTCATCGAGGGTCTTGCTCTCTTGTGCTGTCCCTCCACCCTTCCAAGCATAATGTCCCACTTCAAGGACTGGTCCCTCCTTGCAGCATGTCCAAAGTATGTCAGATGAAGCTTCAGAATATCAGACTCCAAGGAGCAGCCTGATTTCACCCTCTCAAGGCCAAACCTGTTTGTTCTCCTAGCAGTCCATGGTATATTCAACACTCTTCTCCAGCACCACAGCTCAAAGGCATCAATTCTCTTTCTATCATCCCTAGTCATTATTTTAAATACCTTAATTCAACATCATCAATTTTTCTTCAGTGAGACAGGAAAGTATTATAAAAGATAGTTTCATGGATTCTTATTGTTAAAAGGCATGTGCCATTTTTTTAAACCAAAATAATCAGAAAAACAAGTTATGAAAGTATCCCTTTTGAGTTTTTTGGTTTGTTTTACTTAGTATTTAAGGTCACCATGCTGTCAAAGTTCCCTGAAGTACATCCTGGCGTGTGGGGGTAGATGCATTTAGCGAGGGAATATAAGGTGGAACAGACCTACCTCTCTGTCACTGAAAAGTTGGACACCTGTGGTGAGTCACATGCTACAGCCAACAAAGCCTGGTATCTAACAGCAGCTCTGACCCAGTCACTTGGAAATAAGACACAGTCAGTGATGAGTAAGTCGTGACAGTGCTATTTGGGGCTTAATAATGTACCTCTCCTATTATACAAAACGTGACAAGCGCTATTTAGCATCTCTCACTAGTTAAAATTCACGTAGAAGATCTCACTGGAAATAGTTTCCCCCACTGTGGTGAATCGTCTCTGTTAATGTGCCATTTATTTAAGAACCACTGGAGGCAAAAATGACCTTCCTGATTGGAAAGTGGTGAGGAAACTGCCCCATTACGGCTTTCTGTGATCTGGTCATACACCTCACAAGATGAACTGTAAAAGCCCCAGCTCATTTGGATTCTTTCTTATTATGTCTTTAAAAAAAGAATAAAGAGGTAAGTTGGGTGAAAAGAAGGGTAACAAACAATGAAGAGTTGGCAAGATAGTGTAATAAATTAATGCCATTAATCAATGGTAATGGGTTAAAATGTATATGAATGAGTGAAAACCCAATATATTTTTTCTTATTCTTTTTAAATTTTATTTTATTAATTTTAATGAAAGTTTACAGAGACTTAGGGTTTCCAGTCTTTTCTTGTTGCACTTTTCTCCCTGGCCACCCTCTCCCCCAATTCACTCTTATCCTTGAAAAGTAAAAATCTTTCATTGTTATGCAATCCCTCCCCACAAGTCCACTCCACTGTGCAGCCTTCACTCTGGACTTCTGTCATGACAAGAATATCCATTCATATATTCCTTTTAAACAGTTCTCTCCCTAATCTGTTTCAATGCAGTATACATCATCCCTCCCCTCTTTCTCTGTCTTCCCTCAACCCCCATGTGAGTCCTGTTTTACAACAGTGATCCTATGCAATATTTGTCCTTTTGTGCTGAGATATTTCACTTGGCATAATATCCTCCAGGGTCATACATTTTGCATAATATTTTATGAGTTCCTTGTTTTTTCAATGCTGCATAGTATTCCATTGTGTGAATATACCAGAGTTCTCTATCCATTTGTTAATAGGCACTTGGGTTGTTTCCAGCTCTTTGCTATTGTAAACAAAGCTGCAATAAACATGGGTGTGCATCCAATAAAATTTTTAAGATTTTACTAAAAAATAAATAAACATAATAAAAAGAAGCATTCTTTACTTTGTGCTCTATTCTTCTGCCTCTTTCCTTGGAGATTTTGTTCATTCTCACAGCCTCAGGAACCACGCAGAAGCAGTTCATTCCCACAATTCCTCACATACACTGGCCTCTCAGAGTGGAAAGAAGGAGAGGGAGGGATAGACTGGCAGCTTAACTCTATTAAGTATTTACTGAGCATCTCTAATAGTGGCTCTCATCTGCTTGTCCATTAGAATGTCCAGGGAGAGCTTTTAAACAAACATCAACCTCTGAACCCCTCTCTGGGGACTGTGGTTGAATTGGTCTTGGGTGGGGCCCAGGAACTGGCATTTTTTTCCAGGGCTCTTCAGGTGATTCCCATGAGTGGCTGGAGTTCAGAAGCACCACTCTGACTCTTTGGAGGAGAAAAAGCATGTGCATCTTAACATCTAACTGGGAAGAAAAGACTTAAAGGGAGAGGAATCTCTTGCTGTTGTTGGTGTGTGCGGTTGGTTGAGAAGTGAGTCATGGCTGATCCTCTATCATGTTTTAGAGGCAGGAAATCCCATGGGACGAGACTGCCCATCCTTGTTCCTTACAGCAGCTGGTGGATTTGAACCATGTGCTTTTGAGACTGAAGCTTAGCACATTGTGTGGAGTGATCCACCAACCCTGGGGGAAGTCAAGGCTTAGAGACCATTTGGGACGATTTCCCAGGGATGAGGCAGTGGCCTTAAACAGAGGTGGGACTTGAACAAGTGCCCTGCCCTCCAAGCCCATGGCCACCACATCTGTCAGGAGGCTGTAGGTGCACTTCCCTCTTAGAAGCCTCTATCTCACCTGTCTCTAATCGCTTTTCCGATGTAATTGCTTGAAATGATCAATCACACTGTGCCACACCTCTGTATTGGCTGTTGTTTTTAGTAACCACAGAATGAGCTCCAATTCACCATGACTTTACGTATAGCAGTTAGTTAGCAAAACGCTAACTGGTTCTGGGCCAGCTCCCTGCTCCTAGGTACATGTGAGTCCAGTGCTGTGGCTTTTGTGTCCAGCGATGTCATGAAGGGCTTCTCTTATTTTCCCAGCTTTTAGTTTTGGAAATAATTTAATTATGTGATGTTAAGCTTAGCTTGGTTGCCACACATCGCAGGTGACTCAATGGCACATAACAACAATAACATAGTATGACAGGTTTGGAAGCAGGAGTGGCATCCACTTCCTAAACAGCATGCCTCTGGAAACTCTGTGCACTTTGATAAATGTCGGTGGTTGTAGAGGGGCTTCAGGCCTGTTGTTGATAGTGTCATTATGAGTCATGCTCAGCTCAGCAATCAATAACAACAACAAGCTTAGTTTTAAAACTGGAGTTGGTAAACTGGGCCTTTGTCATTTAATTTCATGGAAAACAATACTGATGCTTTTGGTGCATTAAAAAAAAAAGAGAGATTGCAGATTAAAGGGCCCTTGCCTCTTTTCCAGAATGAATGACTCTTTTTCAGTAATTCTCATTAATTTCCACATACGTCTTTTCAAATTTTATATTGACCCGTGAATCCTAAAATATCTGAAAACTGCACTTTGAAACAATAACCTCATAAATGTTATGTCCACCAAGGGAAGATACTTTCAAAGAGAGCTTAGCAAGTTTTCTTACAATTTGATATACATTGTACAACAGGCTGTTATTGTTGTTACATGCCACCAAGTCAGTATGATACATAGCAACCCTGTGAGCACAGACCGGTACCCTGCTTGGTCATGTAACATCCTCCTCACCTCCGATATCCGTGAGTCCATTTTTGCAGTCACTGTGTCAATCCATCTTATTGAGGTTCTTCTCTTTCAGTGACCCTACACGAGAGTCCTATTAACAATAAATTCAAAAGTCCATGACAAATAGGTGCTATGAGGAGCTGTTTATAAATAGGTTCAGTTATACTGTTACACTGAAAGTAGAGTTCATTTGAAATCTTCCAAAGCAACACATTCCTGCTAATCTTCAAACGGTGCTTATAATAGTTCAATTTCATATGCCTCAGCTACTTGTTTGAATTTCCTCTGTGCTTCTTCGTTATTTTAAGGATTTTTATCAGCATACCACTTCAATGCAAATTTACAACATGCCTTTTTGATATCTTCAGGTGAGGCATGGCATGTCTCTGCACGCCTGGAACTTCAGAGTAATCCACCAGGCTTTATCACGTTGTTGGAACAAGTCCTCAGGAGGTTCACAACCAGAGACAGTGAGGAGGGCAGACCGTGTTCTACTGATCTGGCAAGGCTCCAACTGGTGGAAGTGATCTAATATGGAATCTTAAGAAATGAATCTACTAATCTGTAGTGTTCCCTCAAAAGCTTGATCTCTTTGGAAGGAGACAGAAACAGTAAAAGAATCTGTATCACATCAAATTAAAAAAAAATACATATACCTATTTGAATAACATCTGCTAACGGTCTTAATATCAAATACAAATGTTTGTATAAATTATTGTAATGGCATCATATTTCAGAAGTAGACTATTCTACAACAAGCATTCTCTTTTACAAGTTGTCATAAATGTATGAATATTTATGAGGCACTTCACAACTGTATTTTTTTCTTACCCTATTTTCTTATTTCTATTTAAGTCTATTTGGAGAACTCTGGTGGCATGGTCCACAGTGAATTACACGGCTAATCCAAAGGCCATGCCTCGTAGGTGGTTCGAATCCACCAGTAGCTCTTTGAAAACCCAAGGGAGGGTAAGCTGTGAGTTAGTTCAGTGACCCGATGGCAATAAGTGAGTGAGTGATTTGTGTATATGTAGATAAATGATTTTTGACACTGATATTTAAAAAATTAATACTCTTTTAGAAAAACTGTTCTAAATTAATTACATGGGACATTCAGTTTAACTTAGAAAAGTGTTTATTACACACTTCACTGGTAAAATTCTGGCCTTTTGTGCAGAAGACCTGGGTGTGATTCCCAGACAATACACTTCCTGCACAGCCACTTCCTGTCTATCACTGGAGGGTTTGTGGGTTGCGATGAGGCTTGAACAGGTTTCAGCTGAGCTTCTAGACTAATACAATTAGGAGTTGGTGGCCTATTTCTGCAAGTCAAGTCTGTGAAAACCATATGAACCATAATAATTTAATACACAATGAATCCTAGGGATGGTGCAGGACAGAGCACCTCTGCTACCCTTATGGATGGCGTTTCCATACAATCAAGATTGACGCTATAACTGTGATCAGTATCATTCAGTGTCTACTACAGCCAAGTCACTGTACCAGTGTCTGTGAAGATACAAGGGAAAAGCATTCTTATGTGCAACGCAACATAGTAACACGAAAAAGGATGGATTGAAGTTAACTGAGCTCTGGTGGTGGAGTGGTATGAACTGTCAACCCAACGTTTGTTTGACTCCTCCAGCCGCTCCATGAAAAAAGATGAGCACTCTCCTCCCATGTGATTTACTGCTTCTGAAAACTTGCTGGAGCGTCAGCTATGAGTTGATTCTGACTTAACAGCACATAAAAACAGTATTGTCAAGTGTTCTTGTATGTAAAAACAAAAGAAACAAACAGTATTGTCAAAAATTAGCTGGATTCAGGTTTATTTGCTGGGGACTCAGTTTCTTTACGTATAACTTGTAGAGTGACTGCAAGTAGTAAAGATGTAAGCTCCTTGCCATCAGGTCAATTCTGACTCACAGCGACCTGAGAGGTCAAAGCAGAACTCCTCATAGTATTTCTGGGTTCTAATCTTTATGAACCTGACTGCTATCTTTTTATCCCTATAGTGGCTGGTGTGTATAAACTGCTGACTTTTCCATTGTTATTATTGTAATAATCTATGGCCATATCATCCGAGCATGTCCAAGCTCATCTCATTGTTGTTGTTGTGTGCCATCAAGTTGGAACCAAACTATAGCTGACGCTCCAGTGGCTTTTCAAAGACAGTAAATTGCATGGAAGGAGACTGGCCATCCTTCTCCCACGAAGCAGCTGGTGGATTTGAACTGTACATCTTTGGGATTTCAATGTAGTTCCTTGCCACTAGGCCACCAGGGCTCCCTGCTCTTTTGGTTAATAGCCCAATACTTAGCCTGATGTAGTACCACCAGGGCCCCTAAGTCACAAAACCACCACACTCAAACAGAGCAGATTCACTACCACTGAGGCAATTCTAATCCACACCATCCCTCTGCTGGTTTTCTTGGGATGTAAATCTCAATTGAAATAGACTGTCTTCTCTTTTTTCCAAGAAGAGACTGATGGATTAGAACTGATGTATTTTTGTTAGGAGCCCAACTGGAAATGAACTAGTCCATTTGGGATCCTTTAAGATAATATGTTGTTGTAGTTATGTGCTGGGGAGTTGGAACTGACTCATCCCTGACCCTCCAGTGCATGAAAAGAGAATGTCCATTATATTCCCACGGAGCAGCTGATGGATTTGAACAGCCTGCCTTTGGGATTGTAGCACAGCTCCTTACGCACTAGGCCACCAGAGCACCCTTGAAATACTATGCACCTTTGCGTCAGAATCAAGTCAGATGACCATCCAGTAGGTTTTCTGAGACAGTAAATTACAAAGGAGAAGACTGCCCATCTTTCTCTCTCAGAGCACTTGGTGGATTCAATCTCATGCCCTTGGGTTGGCAGTGCAACTCTTTACCACTAAGCCACCAAGGCTATTTCAAGATACAATAGGTATTCCAAAAAGAATTTTAAAAAGTTAGTTTCCTTTCTTCCAATACATGTAACATTTGAACATGTTTGCCTCTGTTACATAGGTCCTTTGTGACTAATTTTAAAAGTAGATCATTGAAAAGTAACTTTTTACAAATGAAATTGCATTATCATTACTTTCCATAACCCGTCTGACATGTTAGCTTTGTGTTTGCGTTATACAGGTACCATCAAGTTGGGTGTGACTCCCGGCAACCCTGTATATAACAGACGCTTGGAAAAGTAGTGCTTGATGTTAAGTGCCACTGAGTCGACCACAACTAATCACAACCCTATGAACAACAGGTCTGAACTCTGCCATCATGATCTCTGATATACTTGAGCCCTTTGTTAGAGTAACTGTGTCAATTCATCTTGTTGACAGCCTTTTCTTTCTGACCCTCCATTTTTCCCAGCAGCCCTTTCTGACAACATGCCTGGAGTATGTGAGATGAAGCGTCACTATCCTCGCCTCTAAGAAGCACCCTGGTTACAATGTGTCTAAGACAGACTTGTTTGTTCTTTTGGCAGTCCAGAGAATATTTAGTACTCATCTCCAACATCACAACGCAAAGGCAGTGATTTTTATTTTCCCATCATCCTTATTTATTATCCAACTTTCAGATGGATATTAAGTAACTGAAAATATTATTACTTTGATCAGGTATACTTTATAACACACTGGAGAGGTCATTGACAGTAAAATTTACCAATGTGATACACCTTTCAATTTCCTGACTGTTGAATACCAAGGGTATTGATTGGGATTCAGGTAAGATTAAATCATTGACAATTTTAATTTTTTCTCCATTTATTATGATGTTGCCTATTGGTCCAGTGGTGAAGACTTGTTTCCTTGATGCTGAAATGTAATCCACGCAGCAAAAAGAGGAAGCTCCTCAAGGAGATGGATTGACACAGTAACTGAAACTATAGATTTAAGTTAGGCAGCGATTATAAGAATAGTGGGGGATTGGCAGAATCTTGCTCTGCTGTTGGTTTTTTAAATGCACCTACATATTATCCTAATCTGGTCACCTAATGTGGGTAGGGAGTTATGTGGCCAACACAAAGGCACTGGGTTCATATCTGCCAGCTGTTCTATAGAATAAAGGTGGGAAATCCCTTTCAGTGCAGTCTATAGCCTCTGAAAACCCACTGGAGGGTCAACTGTGAATCAGTTCCCATTCAACAATAATATGAGAGACAATGTCATAAGTATAATTGAACCCTATCACTCTGAAAAAAAAGTTTAACTCCTCAGTCTCTTTTCTTCTTATGTCGATCTTATTATTCAATGAGATGTCCAAGTGGCTAGACAGAAATTCCAGAACACCTAATAATGCCTACAAAAAAATTAACCTATACTTAGACCAAGGCACTATTGTCCATACAGAGCAAGGGAACACTGCATGGTTTAAAATCAAGAAAGGTGCATGTCAGGCCTGTATTCTTTTTCCAAGCCCACTCATATTGAGAAAATAATTTAAGAAGCTGGATTTTATGAAGAAGAATGTGGCATCAGGATTGGAGGAAGACTCATCAAGAGCCTGTGTTATGAGGATGAAACAGCATGCTTGCTGAAAGCGAGGAAGACTTGAGGCACTGCTGCAGAAGATTAAGGACTACAGCTTTCAATATAGATTACATCTCAATGTCAAGAAAGCAAAAATCCTCACCACTGGACCAATTCACATCATGATAGATATTGTCTACGATTTCATTTTACTTGGATTTACAATCAACATCTTGGTACCAGCCGTCAGGAGATTAGGAGACATAATACATTGGGAAAGTCTGCTTTTATGGACCTCTTCAAAGTCCTTAAGAGCAATGATGTCAGTCTGAAGACTAAAGTGTGCCTGATTCAAGCTACGGTCTTTCCAATCACTTGCTATGCATCTGAGAGCTTTACAATGAATAAGGATGACAGAAGAAGAACCACTGTCTTTGAGTTATGGTGTTGGAGAAGAGTACTGAATATCCCACAGATTGCCAAAAGAATAGATATGTCTTGGAGAAAGTACAGCCAGGGTGGTCCTTAAAAGGCAAGGATGGTGAAGCTTCATCTCACATAATTTGGGCATATTGTCATGAGAGCCTATTCCTTGAAAAGGGACATCATTCATGGAAAGGTAGAGGGTCAGTGAAGGAGAAGACCATCAATGAGATAAAATGATACAGTGACTGTGGCAAGGGGCTCAAATGTTATGGGGAGGATGAAGAAGATGCAGGATAGGACAGGATTCATAGGCTTGTTCATAGGGTCTCTATGAATCGTACTTGACTCCATGACATCTAATAACAAAGGCTTCATACAAGGAGTAAGAAGTAGGAGAGATCCTGATATAGATGATTAAGGTATTTAAGTTTTAAATAATCAAGTATTATTTGGTTTTGTTCATAGAAAAGAAGAGTTTCCTAATTCTAAAATAAATAAATAAAGTATTTCTTATAAGTATGAAATTGGAAGCTAAAAATAAGCTGAGTAGAGGAAAAGTAAGGTGAAAATAAAATCCGAAACCATGCAAGAATGATGGGGTTTTAACAGTGATGCTCTGATTGGAATTATCTACCTTGTAACTTGGAGAATCAGTGGTTAATATGATTATTAAATACTGCATTCTATAGCCCATCTGGGGAATTCACAACAAATACTACTATAAAAAAAATTTCTATTGTACTTTTTTTTTTAGCCTTTTAAGAAACCAGCTTAACTTTGCAATTTCCAAACAGCCTGGAAAATAAAAACTTATTTAAAAGACTAGAATAAAAAGATGGAAATGGTGCCAAGCTCAGCTTATAATTGCCCTAGAAAGTATAGTTCTTAATATCCTGAAGAATTCATGTACAATGGCGCATAATTTAGAAAGTGTTGGATTATTAATGTTCCCTTTCCACCTCTAAATAGTCTCAAGGGTTCCGCATGTCTTTTTCTAAACTCTCTTGTTGACTTAAGCCATTTGCATAGCATTTCTATTTTATCTTATGGTTATAGAAAAATCAGGATTCATGCTGCCTTTGGAAAGATGAGCAGTAAGAACAAGGAAAAAAAATTTAAAAAGAACCAATTCCAATGATCCTAAAAAGAAGAAATAATAAATCATTAACTCCCCAAGATTCACACTTCCTATGGCTGAGTTGGTTCCAACTCATGGGACCCTCTCTCAGGGTCCATCAGGTTTCTGAGGCTGTAAATCTTAACTTTCTCTCAAAGAAAGACTGGTAGATTCGAACTTCCAGAGACTATGCATAGCCCATAGCATGCTACGCTGCTAACCCAAAGTCCTACAAAGGAGTCACTCACTACGGTAGAAATGAAGACATTGTCCTGCTTCTATGCACTCTTGATTAAGGTCTTGGCTTCCTCTCAGGACGCTGAAATCACTCTCCAATTAGACGGGAAACTAGAAATAAACTTCAGTGCTACTTTTAGGGTACTTTATGTTTTAACATCAAACTATTAATACTTGTGACATTTTTGTTTTAAAGGCTTTTGTGATTGCTATAATAATATTGACACTCTGAAAACAGATGTTCCCCAAAGTAGACCATTTATCAAACTTTAATCTTGCACTTAGAAAAACATTTTTACATGAATCCCAAGTGCCCTTAGAAATACTTATTTTTTGATAGACTTCAAAATATTAACCCTACACAATGGATTTTATAATAAATCCAAAGGAAAACACTGTGATTATTTTTATTCTATAGTTAATCAACTATTTGCTAGTAAATATGTATATAATACACAAGATAGTTAAGAAAGTAAGAATGGATTTTCTCCAGTGTGTATTCTGTAGTGAGCTTCACTGCTAACCCAGCAGTGGTTCAAATCCACACGCAGTTCTGTTTGAGAAAGACTCCCGTACGATTTGCAACCTCTAAAAACCAGCTTGAGGGTTAGCTGTGAGTCAGTTCCAACTCCAAAGCAATGAGTTTGAGGTTTTTCATGAAAAAGGAACAAGTGCACACTCTATGCTAACGCTGATAATCTTCCAAACAAGCAACACATACAAGTACATAAACAAAGTACTATTATCTAGATATCCAGAGTCCTCAAAAAACTCATTGCCACCGAGTTCATTAGGTGTCAAAGCGATTCTCCACTGGGTTCTGAGACAGTAAATGTGTGTGTATGTATGTATGTATGTATGTATGTATGTATGTATGTATGTATGTATTTTAAGCAAAGATGCTTTTATTGGGGCTCTCGGGTGAGGTTTACTGCCCCAGGCTGGAGAGAGGGAGGAAGGGTCAGAGAAGTTGCATGTGGCCTGAGTCTGTAAATTTTAATGGGAGGTGACTGTCCCTTTTCCACCTCAACCAACTACTGGTGGATTATAATGGAAGGGAACACTCAGACTTCTCGGTAGCAGTGCAAATTGCTAGGGACTACACCACCTGCTGTTCGTTATTAGTCCCCAGGTCATGTCAACGCTGAGTGCACTCACTGGTAACTAAAACATTGGTGGCTTAAGTCTACCTAGAGGTGCCTAATTAGACAAGCTTGGTGATCTTCTTTCAAAAAATTAGTCCCTGAAAATCTCATGTAGGAAAGTTCTCCGCTGACAGACATAGAGTTTCCACAAATTGTAACTGACTCAATGGCAATATTTTTTTATATATAAATATTACACATATATGCACATGTGGTTACGGCTACGTGTATTTTGTTGTTAGGTACTATTGAGTTAGGACTGACTCATAGCTAACCCTCCAGCGAGCTTTTAGAGGCAGTAAATTGTATAGAAGACTGCCTATTCTTCTCCCTTGCAGCAGCTAGTGCATTTGAACGGTGTGTCTCTGGGTTGGCAGTGTAACTCCTTACTACTAAGCCACCAGAGTTTTCTTACATGTATATACTGCATTTTATTTCTAAAAGCATATTAGGGAGCTCTAGTGGTCTAGTGGATCAGGAGTTGCCATGCCAATCCCAAGACAGGTGAGTCAAATTCACTAGCTGCTCTGTGTGAGAAAGATGGGAAATCTCCCTTGTGATTTCCAGCCTCTGAAAACCAGCCAGGGGATCAGCTATGGGTTAGTTCTAACTTGATGGCATATAAACAACAACAGAAGTATAATAGGTAACAAAATAATGGGCAGAACAAAGTCTCATAGAAAGCAAAAGATTAGAAGATATTTAAATGGTATAAAAGAGAGTTTACAATTGTTCTAGAAAGCATCTACTTTCAAATCAAATTCATTCATGTTTCATTAGATAACAGTTCTCTGTTTAAAGTTGTTCAAGAGCTTTGCCACAGCATCAGGGGAGACACTAAGGTAGAATATCTTGTTAACGCTTCCAGCCAGCTTGGGTTGAAGTGCCCATGTGCTTGTATTTCTTATATAGCAGCCTGGTCATCACCCAAGTTATTCCAGTGCTGAAGGGCATGTTCTCTGGAGGTGATCTTATCTCTACCTGTGCTGAAAGATGGAGCAATTGAAAGCCTCTTTTATCTACACTATTCGATAGGCTCTCCTACAAGCCCTGTGGGATCCAGAAAACATTAGCCTTTGCGGGAATTGAGCTAAATTAAGTATGTTTAATATAGAAAAGATTTTACATTTTTGGTGTAACAAACAAAAAGCCTTCATTATCTCAAAATTCACGGTTAGCAAGGACTTTTCTTTGTGTGTGTACCTTTTTGTGGGTACAAAAAATGCTCAGTGAATAGTTACCCTGGCTAGCAGGCAATATTGAAGGTATTTCAAATTCATTACCTCCAAGATGGAACTCATTATCTGTTCCCTAAAGTTCCCTTTGCATTCCACAGTAAGGGCAACAAACTATTAGTTTTAAAACTAGAAATTGTAAAGGTCGTCTTTGACGTTCACTCCATCTGTAACCATCCTGTGCTCTACTTGACCCACAGCCAAGCCACTTCTCAATCCCAACCCCGTCATACCACCCATATCAGTTTCCAACTGTGCTCCTTGGACAATCACGTAGCTATCCTGGTGTTTACCTTTCTTCCCCTCCACTTGCATTGTTTCCACAGAGGCATTCTGCTAGACCATATATCTATCTATGAAGCAATCTTGCTTAATCTTTAATGGTTCTTTAAATAGCATGCATAGAATTATTTTTATATGATAGTCATTGGGTAAAAGGCTCTGCCAGTATAATCTTCTCTATTCTTTCTAATAATCCCATAAGGCATTATTGTTAGGTACCACTGAGAGTGGAGTCAGCTCCACACTGAATCTGCCACAGGGCCAAATACTGCCCCAACCTCACAGTCTCCACTCCACTCAGAGCACAGTGTTGTAGCCATTGCATCAGTCTTTCCTGCTGAGGGTCTTTCCTCTTATATTTACCTTCACTTATTCCAGGATTTTACTTTTCCCCTCCTGATAGCACGCCCAAAGGACATGAGACAAAGTCTCACCATCCTTACTTCTGAGGTGCTTTCTGGCTCCAATTCTTCCAGGACAGATTTAGTTTGCACTTGGGTCAGTCTATGATATATTAGCCACACTCTGTCAATATACCATTCAAAGTTATCAAGTCTTCTTAACTCTTTTTTATTCATAGTTCACCTTTCACATGCATATGTTGTTGTGCACAATTGCGTGGGAACCAACCCATACAAAGTCAGTAAAAATACTACGGCTTGTGGCAAGTGCACGTAGGTTTTCTAAGTAATCTCTCTACTCTTTGGCACTTTAAAGAGGTCCCTGGCAGCATTTTACCTAATGCAATATATCCCTGATTTCTTGACTGCTATTTCTACAGATGTTAACTGTAGATTCAAATAAAATGAAGACAGATGAGTTAGTGTATAATGGCTTGGACTGCAAAGTGAAAGGTGAGTGGTTCAAATCCCCCAACTACTATGTGGAGAAAGATGAGCAATTTCCTTCTATAGAGATTTACAGCCTTGAAAAGCCAAGAGAGGGTAGCTATGAGTCATCATGACCTCAAGGACAGTGGGTGGTTTATACTGGAAGTACAGGCATGAGCTCCAGTTACAAATGGAAGAAAGTAATACACACAAGGTTCAAAGAACTTGTTCAGGGTCACTAGGGAAGTAGGATGTAGGGCCAGGGTTTACTTCACATTATCTGATTTTGTGTGTGTGTGTGTGTGTGTGTGTGTAGTTTGTTTGGTTTTTTTTTTTGTTTTGTTTTGCTTTGTTTGATAACTAACTCCATTATAAAACATTACAACAATCTGGCTCCTAAATAACTCTCCAGCCTTTTTTGCAGGAAGCTACACCAAGGGACAAAAGCCCCATGAGAGGAAGCTATTCGGATGGCCAACAGACACATGAAGAAATGCTGAAAATCACTGGCAATAAGAGAGATGCAAATCAAAACCACAACGAGACACCATTTCACTACAGTAGCAGTGGCAACGTTTAAAAGAACAGCAAGTAATAAATGTTGGAGAGGATGTGGAGAAATAGAAACTCTAATACATTGTTGGTAGGATTGTAAAATGGTATAAGCATTCTGGAGGACAGTTTAGTGCTTCCTCAAAAGGCTGAACATAGACATTTCATATTACCCAGCTATTCCACTGCTTGGAATATACTCAGAGAAAATGAGAACAGAGGCACAAACAGAGACTTGTACACCAATGTTCATAGCAGCATTATCCACCATTGCAAGAACATGGAAACAGCTCAAACATCCCACCGTAATCAAATGGATTGAGAAATTATGGTACATTCACATGATGGAATATTATGTAGCACGCAGGAACGAATTTTGTAAATTACTACCTAACTTGGGAGGGACTGGAGAGCATTATGCTAAGTGAACTAACTCAGTCCTATATGGAGAAATATTGTATAAGATGATTATTATAAATATGTATACTGCATGGAAACAGATGAGGGCAAAAACTGTTTAAAAGGGATATGTGATTAGGTATTATTGTCATGACAGGAGTCCAGAAAGCTACATAGTGGAGTGGACCTTGGGGGAAGGATTGTAAAACAATGAAATAATTTTTCCTTTACTTTTCAAAGAGAAGAGTGTATGGGGTGGGGATGGAAGAGGAGGGGTGGGCAGGGAGAAAAGTGTAACAATGAATGAATGAAAATCTAAAGCCTCTGTAAATTTTCATTAAAATTAATAATAATTTTTTTTAAAACGTGGGGGAAGACCATTATTGTAGAATGAGCATGAAGATTGGTGGGCGAGGGTGGGAGCAGAGGGTTGAGGATGGGTGGGGTGGGATGGCATTAATCATAGGGTTGCACAATTTGATGGGTGGAAGGGTATGTATGAAGAAATGGGAAAGATCCAGGGTGAAATATAATGAATATGAACTTTGTAAATAAACCAAAAGAAAATAATTTTTTTAAAAAAAGCCCTGTGAGTCAGTGGGTTAGAAAAGTAAGGAGAAATGTGGGGTCTCCTGGAACTTGACCCCTCTGCTTCAAATACGTGTACCTTTTCATGGCTTTTCCTCCATAACTGAAGTATATATATACCTCAGAGTTATTGCTGGCTTGGTTCCAGACTCCCACAATAAAATAAATATCGCAATAAAGTGAGTCCCATGAACAACCATGGTAATAGCAGTGAAAAAGTCAAGCCATGCTGCCTTGTGAAATGTTTTATCAAAGACCTCTTTAAAGGGCAAAAGAGCAAGGATGTCAGTTTAAGGACTAAGGCACACTTGACTCAAGCCATGGTATTTCAATTGCTTTGTATACATTTGAAAGTTAGACAATTAACTAAAGATGACAGAAGAAATAGCTATATCTTTGAACTTTGGTGTTGGAGAACAGTACTGAATATCTAATGGAGTGCTGGGAGAACAAACAAGACTGTTTTAGAGGACATACAAACCGAGTGCTCCTTAGAGGCAGAGAGGGTGAAACTGCATTTCATGTCTTTCGGGAATGATGTCAGAAGGGGCCAGTCCTTGGCAAAGGACATCATATTGGGAAAGGTGGAAGTTAGAGAAAGAGAGGAAGACCCTCAACAAAACGGATTGACATGGTAACTACAATAATGGGCTGGAGGCTGGCTGAGAGCAGGAGGCTGGACAGGACAGGGCAAGGTTCAGATTAACTGTTCTGGGGACACTATGAGTCCTTGTCACCTTGATGGCATCGAACAACAATGTATATGAAAGACACCTTTTGTGGTCTAGTCAACAGGGACTTGGCTGCTAATCCAAGGGTTGTACTTCACTGCAGGTTGGAACCCACCAGCTGTTTAGAGGGAGAAAGATGGGAAATGTCCTCCAGGGAGACTTACAGCCTCAGAAACCCAAAGGAGGTCAGCGATGAGTTGTTTCTGATTTGAGGCAAGAAGTTGCTGGGCTTTTTTCCTACTTTATCAATCATTACATCCTTCTCCAGAGACTAGCTTCTTCTGATAACATGCTCAAAGTGTGCGACTTGAAATCTCACCATGCTTATTCAGAAGGAGGACTCTAACTGAACCTCTCTGAAGAGAAATTTGTCCTGGTAATCCATGGTATATTCAATACCAATATGAAAAATGTTTGAAATATAAAAAATGTGACACAGAGACACAAAGCAAGTATACACTCTACAGAAAATGGCACTGGTATATTTGCTCAGTGCAGGGTGGCCACAAACTTCCGATCTGTAAAAACAGCAACAAATAAAGACACACTTTAAAAATAAAATCTGCAAAATGTGCAGTTAAATAAAGTACAATAAAATTAGTTCCATTTATATCTTGATCTCCAGGAAGGAAAAAATAGTCTACTAAGAACTTTTGATAATATTCTACTCATGTAAAACTTTCTATTACAATTTAAAAAATTGCTTGCCAGATACGCACTACTATCAACTTTGCACAACTCAGCCATAGGCACCACTGGATGAAAGTTAGATGGAGAAGTAGCAGCTCCCCTCCCCACAAAACAAAACACAACAAACCTGTAACAAGACATGAACAACCCAAAGGCAGTGAAAGAATACTTTCAGCTATAGCTTTCATCGCAGGTTCATTTTCACAAGGGCCATCCATCTGCATGGCTAAGGAAATGACAAGAAGAACCACTCATTTTGGATTTTTTGAAATCTTTTTTAAAAACAGGAGAAAAGGTTAGATATTGCTATAATGACCCCGCCGTACTACACGCGCGCACACACACACTGTTTAATAAATATTTTATTGTTATTCCAGGAAAAGCTTTTAAAGGAATACATAAGCCAGCAATTATGAGGCAGAGCTGTCTCCTTCTCAGGAGCAAGAATGTCAGCTGTTTGCTGCTGAGGAGAGGATGGCAAGACTGCTGAGGGGCGCATAGCACATAGAAACAGCCAGCATCCCAGGCAGCTCATCCTCCCTGGTTTGACAATGACAGAAATATCTCTCTCTCTCTCACACACACACACACACACACACACAGAGAGAGAGAGAGAGAGCGCTCAGACGTAACATCTTGTGTAATTTTAATAAGCTGGAGTTCCAAGGGTTGAGCACACCTACACTTGTGTGTCTACCTCGCAATTACCCATACCCCAACACTCAAAGCCTTGTAGAAAGTAGGCTTGCCTCCCTGGCACTGTGGTTAGGGCTGGAGCTCAGCTCTGAAGGAGGCTCCTCTCTTCAGTGGTTGCACCCAGTCCTGATTAGAAACATCTAGGCAGAAATTCAACGTCATTATCCTGTTAAAATTAAACTGGAGAAACTGCAGGGCTCTAAGTTAATTGGATCTCTTGGTAGAATGTTAAAGGTGTTTCAGATGGTATTTCTGCCCCCCATTTGGTTTTTGGGCCACTTACCAGTATTATCTTAAATTACCTATAGTCAATACAGTTTATTGGAGAGAGAGAGAGAGGGAGAGAGAAATGAATGTGTACAGTTTCCTGTTATAAGAAGGCTGCTTACATCATCACAATAAGTCCTTTTAAGAAAAAGTGTCTAATAGAAAAAGTTATCATTACTGCTAGGCTCTCAATGGCTAGGAGGAAGACATTGTTTCTGAATCTATCAGATAATATAATTTAAAAACTTATCCATCAGTTTAAAAAAATGTATTTACCTGCATTTGAGATAATATCTCAAATCTTAAGAAGCACCTTGTTGTTTTTAAAAGCCACTCGGAACATTATAAAAAAAACTCAAACTTTCTAGGAGCAGTTGCATTTTATCAATGGTATTTGATATCAAAACTGAAATCCACTGCCACCCAGTTGATTCTGAGTCACAGTGACCCCTTAGGAGAGTGTGGCCCTGCCTCACAGGGCTTCCAAAGCTGTAAATTTATTATTTTTTTTTTTCTTTTCAGAAGAGACTGACTTATCTTTTTCCTGCAGAGCAGCTGGGAGATTAGAACTCTGAACCTTCAGCAGTCCAATGCTAAATCTACTGTTGTTGATAAGGCAAGGAGAAAGGATGTTTAACCCCCAAAAAAAAAAAAAAAGAAATAATAACCTCTCACGTTTCAAATTCTACAAAAAAAGCAGAAGCAGTTACAGTACTTGGTGTTTTGTTGTGGTTCCCCCCCCTCTCAAATGGCCTTTAAATAAATATATGAGTCAGTTAAGCAAGGCTTTTTTACTTGTACTAAAGTGATAATTCTGCGAGGACGTCAGTATAATTAATTGTGGGTGGCAGAAGTTTTAAATGAGCCTAAATTAGGGATCCTGGTTTGTTTGTTTATTTATTTATTTATTTTACCCACTCCATTGCTGTAATTAGAGAAGCTTTGTGTTGATTTTGAAATTGTGCCTTGTCATGGAATATCATTTGTACATGCTTTTATGACAAGCCCTACAGCATATTTTTTTAATGACCAAAATGGGAATATAATGCATGCATCAATCTGGTCTCCTTTCTACAACTACACACACACACACACACACACACACACACACACAGCCTCTCCTTTATACTTGTTTAGTCCGTGACCCTGTCTTCTTCATCCTTAATATTACACTCTTTCCACTTATCTCAGTGCCTTCCATGACAAAGACAAAATCATTTTAATCAGTTTGATTCCAAGTGGATCATTTAATAAATGAACTCAAAACACTCTGCTCTTCTTCCCCACCCCCCAAAAATCTCCATTCACTTATGCTGCCTTTGCTGAGGGTGGAAATAGCTCACTTTCATCAGCAGAGCTGTTTTACTAAAAATGGATGGTCTTCCTGTGTGGATTGTGTCTTAAATGATGTCTCAGGGCACTGGAGGGCAGCAAGGTAGAACTGGGGGCAGATGAGTGACTGAACGGAAGTGTGTCAGCAGATGGAGAGCCCACACCATATCTGGGAGACTTCTGCCCTTCATGTGGAGAAATGGGGGGCAATATCACCCAGGGTAACCTCTTAAAAGTTCAATACAGTGAAGTGATCAAAGAAAAAAGTTCCACAGAAGTAATGCCATGCTATTCCTTTAACTGACACTAAAATTCTTTAAGACATGTTTGTCAGCTGATACGATCTTAAAAAAATGCCTTTTAACAGGTACATGATTGACTATTAACATCTGTACTCTGAAATTAGAATATCAGAGGGAACTGAGACATTTGCAATATTGGCTTCTAATAGGAAGACAAAGGCATCTGATGCAAGCATTCTTATGCTACCACTCTGTGCATGCTGTTTGGCTTCTCAGCATCAGGTCCATGCACCTACCTTTTCCATTCTTTAGCAATAGTTTAGTTGTTCTGGCTTTGTTTTTTTTTAAAAGAAATAAACTATGTGCATTTTTCACCCACTGTGGTGAGCACAAAAAGATCAAGCAGCATACTTCCTGCAGCCTAAATCAAATAACAGTGTAGTCTTCAGAAAAGAGGAATCTGGAATTACAAATCTGTGTCCCCAATTCCTAAACTTCAAAGCAAACCCAGCTCCTCTTGTGGACAACGCAGTGGGGTTTGCATATTCCATGTCTCCCAGGCTCCAACGTTTCAGAGCAGCCACAGAGGCGAGAGAATCGGCAGAGCTGCAGCAGCAAAGGATGCAGGCTGCAACCGGACCTAGCAGCGAGGGGGAATTCGAGCTGGTTTCACCTACCGGCATTGTCCATGTCTCAGAAGTGGCGAGGCGAGTTCTGAAGCCTGGCAGTCGGGACGCGCCTGCTCGTCTTCTGTCTAATGAAGCACCCTGCCCTTCTGCTGGTTATCAGCCCTTGCTGGCACACAGAGCATACTTCATGCACTGTCTGCAGGAGACACCGCCAGGAAATTTATATCTCCAAGGATGACAAACAGCCATTAGCTCCATTACAGGCTGATTAAGAGAGACGGAGCCTATCAAGTGGATACTTGAATCCACTGGGGTTTTCACCTCTGTTCTCAGCAGAGGAGGGAAAAAAAAATCACTGCAATGTTGAATGTGCTGTACATTTCAGCAAAGAAGTCCACATGCTCTGCAGAATGTGGTGCTTTTGTAAAAGGTACCCGAGCAATATAAGCAGGAAGAGGCACCAATAATTGAAGGTAAACAGAAATGCTTTAAAACAAGAGAAATTAGCCTCTCTCTGGGGTTAGCTGAGTTATGGTCCAATTTTGAACACAGAGATGGCTGAATGACTGGGCAACTTTGCCATTGCAAATTCAAAGTGTTGTTTTATTTTATTCTTACTTTTTTGGGATAGTAAAGAGGAACAGCCCAAACACTTGAAAATAAAGGTCATCTGTACTGTTTCGGCTCTAGATAAATGCAGCGATGCTGAGTATCACCATCACATTTTGATTATGTTGTTTCCCTGTACCTGGTGGGAACTTTTGTCCACTAAAATCTAGCACAGATATTCAAAGCAATTTTGCTCAATGTGACCAATACCATAAGTATAATTGTCAAAAGACAGTGCAGGATTTTAAAATATGTTACAATTTGTGATCACCTAAGGTTTGGAGATCTGAGAATAAAAAAAAAATGCACTTATAGACACAGGGAAAAAATTTCTTTTAATTTGACTATATTAGGAACCTCAGAGACAGAAGAACCTGGTTACAGCCTCTGGACAAAGGGTGACAGAGTGCAGGAGTTGCGTGTCATGTACTGTGACTGGTAGGACATGAGAGTCTTGGACAACACACCTCCACATTTTCTGCATTTTCTCAGACATAGTACAAAAATTCACAACGGCCTCATTTGACCTCTGATAACAAAGAACCCATGGTAGAGAAGGCTTGACAAGTTGTTTTTTATTTTGATAGGTTTTCCAAAGACAGTATCTTAGTGGTGTCATATCCCCAAAGTGGTTAAGTGTGAAGAGTAATTCATTTTGCCATCTTGTGTGTGTGTGTGCGTGTGTGTGCCACTGGAATGCCTAGTGACAACCTACTTGAAATTATTTATAATCTGGTCTCCCACCTCTAACGGGTCTCCAGGTTTTCCTATACATTTGAGGTTTCATGGAGAAAAAGATCTCACTTAAGATAGCAGTGCCATACAGAAATGCTTACCTTAAAAAACAAAAACAAAAACAAAAAAACACCATAAAGCCAACTTTAATTTCGTAGTGATCTTACCCTAATTTGTTTTTGGTTTTGTTTTTATTTAAATCCACCATGTTAGTTCTGTCACACAGTTTTTAGGAGATTTCTGTTACTTTCGAAAAGATCCCTTAAATGTTTCTTAAAACTTGCTTGGGTCCCATGACGCTGTAATTATTGTGACGTCCATACCTCACCTACTTGTCCTGATTAAAACTTCTAACCACCCAGAGTAAGAGTCATCAGCAGAAAACTAGGGCAAACTAACTATTTTTCAGGAATAAAAGAGAGACATTAACAGGGAAATAGGTAAAAGACACAAAAGAATGCAGCATAAAGACTTGAGTACAGGGAAGAGCTAAGAAGGGTCCTCTTTTTAATTGGGAGAACACAATGAGTCTATGAATATATGTACTTTGACCCTGTACAGCTAAAAAGTGGAACTCTCAATGATTTTTCTTGATACAGTTAAGGTTCCAAATGCTCAAAGGACTGTACTCTAAAACTTTGTCTCATTAGTGATTTGAAAGAAATTTTTTTTGGTTACCCATTTCCCCATGAGAACTAACTGGGGTTAAGAGCAATCCCTGAAACTCTCTTTAAACTCATTATGGAGTTTATTGTCAGATGCACTATTATTCCTTATCAGGAAACTCTCCTGGCCTAGTGATAAGGAGTTGTGCTGGCAACCCAAAGGGAGATGGTTCAAATCCACTAGACACTCAGTAGGAGAAAGATAAGCAATCTTCTGATTGCAGAGACTGATTTACAGGCTCTGAAAAGAACTCAAAGGCACATAACAGCAACGACAACAACATCATTTATTTGTAACTCTAAAGTCTGGAACGTTTTGAGCATCTTAATTTTAGGTATGGCTACAAAATGTATTTGGTGTGATGATTTAAAGTGAGATAGAATCTCTAAAACCTCTACTTACCCCCACTTGGAGTGAATAATGTTAATGTTACAGATTATAGGACTCTGTTTAGGTTCCACAGGGGGAAATCTGACAAAATATATAGTCTATGCACTATACCTCTTATTGAAAATACAAAGCTTCTGAATTCTAAAATATACCTGACACCAGGCTTTTCAAGTAAAAGTCCGTTTCCCTTCAGTTAAACAGTAGAATGATTACCAAGAATTGGAGGGAAGAAAAGGAGGAGGGTAACAGGTAACAATTAATAACAGACATATGCACAGAATGGTGCAACCACTCCGGAAGGCAGTTTGGCATTTCCTCAACAAGCTGAACATACAAATTCCATATGACCTACCTAGTCTACTGCTTGGAAAAATTAGAGAAAATTAGAACTGAGACACAGAGATTTGTATACCAATATTCATAGCAGCCTTACACAGAGATTTGTATACCAATATTCATAGCAGCCTTATTCACCATCACAAGAACATGAAAGCAGCCCAAATGGCCAACCACAAATGGATTGAGAAATTGTGGTACATTCACACAATGGACTACTATGCAGCACACAGGAGCAATGATTTCAAAAATTACTACCTAACTTGGGAGGGACTGGAAAGCATTAGGCTAAGTGAACTAACTCAGTCCCATAAAGAGAAATACTGTATAAGACCGTGATTATAGAAATAGAAAGATAACTTGTAAAGTGTATATGAGGATCCAAGGAGGGGAGGGGATGAGCAGAGGATGAGGATGGGCAGGGGTAATCATAGGGTCACACAATTTGATGGGTAGAGGGAAAGGAGGGGAAAGGAAAGGGGAAAGATTCAGTGTGAAAAACAATGTATACAAACTTTGTAAGCAAATCAGGATAAAATAAAAAAATATATTTTTTTAAAAGGGCATATGCACAAAAACATTGAAGGTAGGACTACATGCTCCTGCCATATGCACACTTAATCTATAGTTCATCAGAATTTTGATTTGTTGCTATAAAAATATTAAAGTATGAAAAGAAATAAAATGAGTAGAAAGCAATCCACTAGACAGTTTTGTTACAGGACCCCTTTCCTTACTTGGAATTTCTTCACTAGATCCCTAACTCATCCCCTAGTGATAACGTAAAAATAAACAAAAGGTGAGCAATGCAGAAAAATGTATAGAAATGGCAGTTGTAGTGAAGACCGTCTATCGTAAACGAGACTTGTTTAAAGGCTGTGTCAACCACAGAGGACATACTTGCTTCATGTCTAGTGCTCCCAGGAGTACCAGCCCTGCCCCTCTTCTAACTCCCCTTCAGCAACAGGAAGCAATGCAACAACCAAAAGTTGCTCCCAACAGAGTATCTCTCTCACACCTGGAGTGAGAATCCATCCCTTCCCTTCTTGTCATGCAGACCCACAATTGATATGGTCTCGCTGAGAACGACTCTCAATGAGATGGTTTGACAGTGGCCACAATGACAGGCACAAACAGCATCAACTGTTTGCAAGGATGGTTCAGGGCCAGGCAGTGTTTTGTGCTGATGCACACAGGGCCATTTATGTATCAGAACCGACTTGATGGCACCTAACAATCTTGACCAGCAGTCAGAAGATTCAGAAGACATATTGCACTGGGAAAGTCTGCTGTCAGGTACCTCTGCAAAATACTGAAGGACAATGATGCCAGTTTGAAGACCAAGGTGAGCCTGATTCCAGCCATGGTCTTTCAGTTACTTGCTATGCTTCTGAGAGCTGTACCATATTTAAGGATGACAGGAGATGAACAGATGCCTGGAGAAGAGTACTGACCATCTGATGGACTGCCAAAAGAACAAACAGGTATGTCTTGGAAAAGTTGCAGCCAGAGTGCTCCTTGAAAATAAGAATGGTGAAGCTTTTTATACTTTGGAAATGTTGCTAGGACATGGCATCCCTCGGAAAAGTGCAGGGTCAGTGAAAGAGAAGAAAACTTTCAGTGAGCTGGACTGACATGGTGACTGCTGCAATGGGCTCACGTGTATACAGAAGGTGAGGATGGCACAAAATAGGGCAGGATTTAGGTCTACTGTTCATAGAGTTGCTAAGAGGACTCACACTCAACTCAATGGCACCAAACAACAACAATCACTAGTTGAGAAATTACTGATGATAGCGTGTTCGTAAACCCTTCATAATGGTCATAATGGTCTTAAGAGACACAGTACGGCCCATATACAATATGCCCATCAGTCAGCCTGATGTTCTGTTTCACCTTTCCAACTAAGGGTTTCATGTTCATTTTTATTAATCTCCCCTCACACATGTTGCTGTCGGCTGCTGTTAAGTCAGTCACTGATCCATGATAACCCACAGCACATGACAATGAAATACTACCAGGTCCCATATCATTACCAAGACTGACTGCAAATCAGACCCCTCTTATCAAAAGGATGTACACTGATTGATGTTTTAGAAATAGATTGCCAGCCCTTTCTTATTAGTCCACCTTAGACTGAAACATCACTGAAGCTTCCTCAGCGTCACAGAAACATACAGGTCTCTGCATGGCTAGAGGTTGCCTCTGAGGTGCTCTTGAGCCTCCTGTATGGATGTGACCTTGAAGTGCCATTGTGGAAGGTGAGAACATGACCAGTGCACCACCACTGCCCTACCTCATAAATATACCCTATCTTTTGATAACCAGGTTCAAGGCCAGTGGAGAACTGAAGCTCCTTTCACTTCCAGTGCCTTCTCACCCACAGACAGAAGCCCTCACCTCTAGTTTTGGAAGAGACTGCTTGCATGGGGCTGGATGCAAGTGCTTGGGAGCCCTGACCTGATGGACAGAGGCAGTAATGACAAGGCTGTCAGGCCAGAGCCTTCAGATGATCACCACGTCCTTAGTACTCTACTGACAATTATTCCATCTCCCTCCTAAAAACTTCTCTTGTCATCTCAATTTCAAAGAAGAGACTGTCTCGGCTTCCAAGCAAAATCCTGCTTATTCCACATCACATCTTAACTCTTCAGGGAAATAGGGAGCCCAGAGAGCTTAACTCATACAGCAACGTAGAGGGAGACAGAAAGATGGGCAGTCTCCTCCTGTGTGATTTACACTGGTGGGACATGCTGGGCTGGGGAAATTGTCCCATTTGTTGTGGACACAGGGAAAAGCTGAAAAAAGTAACTTCAGTTCTGACCAAAATTCAAGCCCAGGTATCTAACCGCAGATCAGATGGGAGACCGACAGCCAGAGACTGTCTCAAAGAGGCAGAGCAGGTCCAGAATCGAAGGCTAGAAATGGAACTGTCTGGCTTTCAGAACCAGAAGACCAACTGGAATCCTTCTCTATAAAAAGAAGACACTGTCTCTTAGGACTAAAATGTTAAAGAGGGTGAATTACCCAAGCCAGACTACTTCTCGGCTCTGGGATCTCCTGGACCTGCAGGTCAGCCCATCAGACCTTGTCGATCCTTTCACATTCTGATGCAGCCAAAGAAATAAGTGAATGTTGGAACACTGACACAGTGTGGGGCTGGTCAAGTTTGCTCTCAGTCCCTTTACACGCAGCCTCTCCTGGCAATCATTCTAGAAAACATTTTTGACTGTCGCTTTTACAAGAACAGCTATTGGATGCAAACTGTTTTGATGAGCAAAGTGGAGGGATTTATAGCTCTCCTAAGTACTGAACCAAAATCCCTGAACTATTAAAAAAAAACACAGGAGGAGGTTTTTGAAACAGATTATATTTCCAGGAAGATCTGGGAGGGCGGGGGAGGGAAGAGAGGGGGAAAGTCATTCATTTACCCAATGCTCTCATCTTTGAGTTTAGGGCACACTAAGCTGACAAGCCTGTGTGTTTGATCATTCCAACCATTTCTCTTCTTAGTTCTCTGTGAGAGATGCTGGAGGAGAGAGATCTCTGCAACTGCTCATCAGTAATGGCTTATCTCCCTGTGTACACAGTCCTTGGATTCTGTCTCTGTTCTCACAGACTCAACGAATGTCATAATGCAGAGGGCAGGGGTAGTTTTTTTTCAGCTTCCTTGGAATTTCCTCTGGTGTCAAGACTTTAATGAAGCTGTATCCATGTCCTTGTGTGGGAGGGGGGGGGGAAGGGATCATGCTGAGAAAGGTGAAGGGTCAGTGAAAGAGAGAAGCACCTTCAATGAAATGACTGACACGGCGACTTTTTAAAAAAAAAATTGTTGTTGTTGTTATGTGCCATCGAGTCGTTTGCAACTCATAGCGAACCTATGTACAACAGCCCTAAACCCTGCTCTATCCTGTGCCAATCTCATTGCCTCTGACACACCCATCCCGAGTACCCCAGTCACCGAATCAATCCACCTCATAGAGGGTCTTCCCCTCCTGCGCTGTCCCTCTACTCTACCCAGCATGATGTCCATCTCTACAGACCTGTCTCTCCTTACAACATGTCCAAAGTATGTCAGACAAAGCCCCAGAATCCTTGCCTCCAAGGAGCAGCCTGGTTTAATCCTCTCTACGATGAATCTGTTTGTTTTCTTGGCAGTCCATGGTACATTCAATATTCTTCTCCAGCACCACAGCTCAAAGGCGTCAATTCTCCTTCTATCCTCCCTAGTCATTGTCCAACTCTCTGATGCATAACAAGTGATTGCAAAAACCATGGCCTGTATCAGGCGTACCTTAGTCTCCAGAGAGACACTGTTGCTCTTGAGTATTTTGGAGAGGTCCCTAACCGCAGACTTTCCCATCGCAATACGTTTTTTGATTTCCTGGCTACTGGTGCCAAGAGTGTTGACTGTGGAGCCAAGCAAACTGAAGCTGTGAACAATCTCAATCTCTTCGCTATCCATCCTGATGCTACCGATTGGTCCAGTGGTGAGAATTTTTGTCTTCTTGACATTGAGCCTCAGTCCATATTGAAGGCTGCAGTCCTTGACCCTCTGCAGTAAGTGCATGAGGTCCTCCTCAGTTTCATCGAGCAAGGTTGTGTCATCTGCATAACGCAGATTGTTGATAGATCGTCCACCAATCCTAACGCCACGCCTCTCCTCATAGAGCCCCGCCTCTCGGATAATCTGCTCTGCATACAGGTTGAAAAGGTATGGAGACAGGACACATCCCTGATGTACACCCTTCCCAATTTTGAACCATGCAGTGTTGCCCTGTTCTGTTCTGACGACTGCCTCTTGGTCCAAGTATAGGTTTCGCATTAGCACGATTAAATGTTCTGGGATTCCCATTCTTCTCAGAGTCAGCCACAGTTTGTTATGATCCACACAGTCAAATGCCTTTGCATAATCAATGAAACACAGATAGACATTCTTCTGGTATTCTCTGCTTTCAGCTAAGATCCATCTAACATCAGCCACAATATCCCTAGTACCATGACCCCTTCTAAACCCAGCCTGGACTTCTGGCAGTTCTCTGCTGATGTACTGTTCCAGTCGTTTTTGGATAATCTTCAGTAGAATCTTGCTTGCATGTGAAATCAATGATATTGTTCTGTAGTTTCCACACTCAGTTGGGTTGCCCTTCTTTGGGATGGGAACAAATATTGACCTCTTCCAGTCAGTTGGCCAAGTGGTTGTTCTCCAGATTTCTTGGCACAACTTGGTGAGCACAAATTTTTATTTATTTATCTGTGTGTGCATGCACGCCGTCAAATCAGATCTGACTGGTACAGGAAGAGATTGTCCCTCCATCTTCAACAAAGCATCTGGTGGATTCGAACCACTCACTTCTGGGATTGCAGTGCAGCTTCATGCCACTAGGACACCAAAGCTTGCTTAGACTTTTTAACAGTGAGCTTGAGCACTTCAAAGATCGGATCATGAGGATGGCACAGGATAGGGCAAGGTTCAAATCTATCATTCATAGAGTTGCTATGAGGTGTGGTCAACTTGACAGCACCTAACAATGGTGACAATAATGCCCTTGACAGAGAGTCTTCTGACAAGTTTAGACTTTTCCTCAAGGTGGTTTGAGGATTCCATGGATTGACACCATCCCTCAGCTCCAAATGTGTGACCAGGACAGATAAACAGATACGGCAGAACTATGATTAAAAAAACCCTAGATAACAGATGGAGCCAAAAGCTCCTAATAGTTTTGTGCTTTTGCTGAGGTCATTGAGGTGTCCTGAGTGAATCCACAGATCCTGGGAGGTGTGTGGTCTAAAGTGGTGGGGGGTTTAGAAGATCTCAGCATGAGAAGGGGGAAATCAAAACCATCATGCTGGAAAGGCGGAGGGTCAGTGAAAGAGAGGTCAACTCTGAACAAGATGGAATGACAGGGTGACTATGGCAATGGGCTCAGACATGTTAGAGATGCTAAGGATGGCACACAGTAGGACAAGGATAGGATAGGATAGGATAGGATAGGATAGGATAGGATAGGATAGGATAGGATAGGGTAGGGTAGGGTAGGGTAGGGTAGGGTAGGGTAGGGTAGGATAGGATAGGATAGGATAGGATAGGATCATAAGGTCACTATGAGTTGGATTCAATTTGACAATGGGGGAAGTAGTAGAGAGGCACGTTTGAGGAGGTAACTGCTGACAACTTTCAGGGAAAGTCTCCACTGAGACATATCACTGTGTTATTGCCAAATGTGAGGACTCATCCATAAGCTCCAGAAACAAGATAAATAACTTCCAAAGGACTAATAATTGTTCAAGGCCTCAAACCTGTTCCTGAGATGATTCTGAAATTCAGGTGGGATGAAATCAAAGTCATATTTTGGCTCCTGTGGATTTGGTTTAATTTTCCTCAGCTTCAGCTTGAACTTGCATATGAGTAGTTGGTGGTCTGTTCCACAATCAGCCCCTGGCCTGGTTTTCACAGCTGATATTGAGCTTCTCCAGCGGTTCCTTCCACAGATGTAATCGATCTGATTCCTATGCATACCATCAGGTGAAATCCATGTGTAGAACCTGCGTTTGTGTCTCTTATAAAATTAGACTGAGATATATAGAAACTAGATATGCCAGAAGACATGAGAACAGAAGAAAATTACTTGTGAGCCTTCAATTTTTTACCAGCTCGACCACAGGCAGTTTTTGTTCTGTTGTACCAGAGTCGTGAGGAATTGTAACTGACTCATCAGTATCTCCCCGCTTAAAACAAGCTTGGAAGCAGGAGTGGCATCCACTTCTGTAAATAGCTTGCCTCCAGAAACCCTATGAACCTGGAGAAAGGACGGAAGTTATACAGGGGGTGTCAAGGACTTTCATTCATAGGGTCGCTATGAGTTGCCTACCACTCAACAGCACTTAACAACAATAACATCAACACAGAGAGAGATCAGCTGGCTTTATGGACAGAAAGTGATGCTCCCAAGCCAAAGGTGGGTGACTTTTAATCTATGGCCCTCAGGCCTGTTTTTCATTGTTTTTGTTCAAACAGTCTTAGGTCGTATATCCCTGGTATGTCCACTTGCCCTACAGAGGTAACTTGTGGTCGCTGTGAAGCTGAACACTATGACACTTTGAGTCAAATGCAATAATGGTTACCCATAGTGGACAGTGTTTGGTGACGCTCCCCGGTTGAAACAAGCTTGGAAGCAGGAATGGCATCCACTTCCGTAATAGCTTGCCTCCGGAAACCTTATGAACCTGGAGAGAGGATGGAAGGCACCCAAGCGTCGAGGACTCTCCTTCATAGGGTCGCTATGAGTCGCCTACGACTTGACGGCAGTTAACAACAACAACAACGTCAGTACCTAACAGGATCATTCATAGGCAAGCACACTCATTCTCAGACATACTGGTATAAAACCAAACAACAAAGCTAAGCAAACACACTGCCAGTTCTGACTCGTTTCCACTCTCCAGCAAGTTTCTTTACGGGAGGAAACCATCCTGCTTACTCCATGGAGCAGCTAGTGGATAAGCCCTCCCTCAGCAGCCTGGTACATCACATGCGACAGCATTAGAGCTCTTTAGCTATTCACACCCTCAAAACACACTGCTGCCATGTTGGTTTCATCCCATGCTGGGTTTCCAAGGCTGTAGAGGAGACTGCTCAGAGCTGCTGGAGGGTTCAAACCACTGGAGACTCTGAGCCTTTTGGCGAGCTGCACACCTGCTGTGAACGAGCCAACACAGTTCCACAGACACTGACAGAGAAGACGAAAAATGTCCCCCTTTCTCGTTGTCATAAAGACTATAGCCAAGAAAATTCTTCGGAGCAATTCTGCTCTGATGCATGGGGTCACCATGAGTCAGTTATTAACTTGACAGCAACAAGTGTGGTTTATAAATATAGATGATTGGTTTGTATGGTTTATAGACATAGATGATATAGATGATACTGATATAGATATACAGATAGAGATACAGACATAGATATATAGACAAGGATACAGTTAGAGACACAGATATAGATACAGATACGTAGATAGAGATAAAATTAATAACAAAGTAAAAAGAAAATAATTGGTTACTTAGGCCAGTAGTGTGTAAAACAGATCTAATAGACTCTAAGGATGGCACACTAAAACCCACTGGAAGAGAATATTTGCATTCTATTAACATTTATTTTTATGCAAAAGAAAGTATGTAGTTATGATATTCAATATACCAGTTTCCATGGCACTTTCACTTTTTTCTCTATATGTGGAGCTAGAAACATACAAAAAGTAGTTCCATGACATGAAGTATTCTCACTCATTTGCCAGGTAACAGTACAATATATGGTAAGTATGGTATTTTCTAATACATAGGATACCATCAGTGCAGCTGATCTGATTAAATATACTTTTAATCATAGGAGGGTTATTTTTCACAATCATTCATATTCATTGTTTCATTAATATACATATTATTTTATACAATAATTTCTGTACATTATGTTTTATATAATTATTATATTTTTGCTTTATTTTTTAGAAAATTATTCATGCTTGCACATTTTCCTCCCCCTTCCCCCACTTCACCAGTCCATCCCCAAATGCACACCTTGTTCCAGATTGTTCTTTTTGTTGTTGTTGTTCCAGGTTGTTGTTATACATATAAAAACAATTCTTTTGAATAGTTCTTTCCCTCCTCTATTCAAATGTAATATTCATTATCTATCCATTCTCTCCCTATTTTCTCCCCAAGCCCCCCATGTCTGTCCTATTTTATAACAGTGGTATTACGCAGTATTTGTCCTTTGGTGACAGAAATACTTCACTTAGCATAATATCCTCAAGGCTCCCCATGTTGTGTAATCTTTTACTATCTTGTTGTTTTTCAATGCTGCATAACATTCCATTGTGTGGAAGTACCATAGTTTTTCCTATCTATTCATTTATTGATGAGCACTTGGATTGTTTCTATCTCTCTTCTATTGCAAAAAATATACATGGATATGCATACATCTGTTTGAGTTGTGGCTCTAGTTTCATTAGGGTAATTGTTGGAGTTTTGTAAAAACTACACTAAGATGGCAAGTGGCCAGGCAAATCCTTTGGATACACAGAGATGATTCAACAGAGTGTCAGAATTATCAAACAATATCACTAATTTCAAGCAAAATCCTGCTTAAGATCATTGAAAAGCAACTAGAACATTGATCAACAAAGAAATACCAGAAATACAAACTGGGTTTAGAAGAGGCTGTGGCACTAGGGACATCACTGCCAATGTCTAATGGATCTTGGTCGAGAGCAGAGAGTAACAGAAAAATGTCTATCTGTGTTTCACTGACTATTAGAAGGAATTTCACTGTTTGGATCACAACAAATTGTGGTTAACTTTAAGAAGAATGGGAATCCAGAACACCTGATTGTGCTCATGCGAAACCTATACATAGACTGGGAAGCAGTTGTCAGAACAGAGCAAGGAAACACTGCATGGTTCAAAATCAAGAAAGTGCTCCATGTATGTGTTCTATCTTTCTACTTTTCAATCTATGTGCAGAACAGATCATTCGAGAGGCTGCACTTTATGAGGAGGGATGTGGCATCAGGATTGGAGGAAGATTCATCAACAACCTGCATTATGCAGATAATCTTACTTGCTGAAACGAAGGAGGGGCTAAAACATTTGCTGCAGAGGGTCAAGGACTGTAGTTTGCAATATGGATTGAAGCTCAACATCAAGAAAATGAGACTTCTTACTACTGGGTGAACTGGCAGCACTATGATAGCTGGAGAAGAGATTGAAATTGTTAACAATCTCAGCTTGCTTAGTTCCACAATCAACATTCTTGACACCCACAGTCAGGGAATCAAAAGATGAATTACATTAGGAAAATCTCCTGCCAGGGAGCTCTCTAGAGTGCTGAAGAGCAAGAATGTCTGCCTAGAGACTTAGGTCACCTGATCCAGGGAATGGTCTCCACAATTACTTGGTATGCAATGCAGAGCTGGACAGTGACCAAGGGTGATAGAAGAAGAATTAATGCCTTTGAGTTGTGGAACTGGAGAAGAGTACTGAACATGCTATACACTGCCAAGAGAACTAACAGGTCTGTTCTGGAGAGGGTGAAACAAAAATGCTCCTTGGAGGCAAGGATTTTGAGACTCTACCTCACATATTTTGGGGATATAGCCAGGAGTTACTCTGGAGTACCTTTGGAGCCTTTGGCGAAGGATATTATGCTTGGAAGGGTCGAGGGATAGTGCATTAGAGGAAGACCTGAATGAGATTGGTTGACACAATAACTAGGTTGAGGATAGGTGTGTCAGAGACAGTGAGACCGGCTCAGAATAGAGCAGGGTTCAGAGCTAATGTGCATTGGGTTGCTATGAGTTGTAGTCGACTAGATGGCACATAACAACAACTTGAAAAAGTTCTCAACAATAAGGTACATATTTTCCTTTTACAAAAAAGCAACCGTTCAAATTAATTGACCTTCTGTGATAATCACCACCAGCATTATGCTACCTTCTCAATGCTTTACAAAGACACACACTCACTGTATTATCACTTTGGGGTGAGTCTCCTGAATCAATGAAGGGAAGGCACAACTTTTCGAAAAGAATTTGTGCAGCAAAGAGAGCTCTGAGAGTGGATGTTTGGAAATGTTCCCATCACCATGCCCCTTTTCTTGTCACAATGGGTATATTTAATCTGCAGAAAATTATAACACACTTAAAAAAATAGGAAATGGAATTTTTCATCTGTTTTTGTAAAACTTCCCATTTAAGGATTTTAGATGATTTTTCAAATCATTTGCCAAAAAATACGACACAATGAATATAGATTCATTTGCAAGGGTAACTGACGTCAACAGACAAGAAAGTAATTCACTTGCTGAATTTCAACCAAGATTTTTTCATTTACGTAGATGGGGCTGAAAAGCGAGAATCATAGGCAAGGTTGGCCAATAATATGCTTCTCCAATAATTTATCATCTCCAATTACGGTTACTAGTAAAGATGTTGTTATGTGACATTGAGTTGCCTGCAACTCATAGTGACTCTATATAAAATAGTTCTGAACACTGACCTATCCTGAGCCAGTCTCACTGTCTCCAAAACACCTACCCCCATTACCCCATTAACTGTGTCAATCCATCTCGTCTGAGGTCTTCCTCTCCTGCGCTGTCCTGCCACCCTTTCAAGCATGATGTCCTTCTCCAAGGACTGTGTAAAACTAAAGTCACTGAGAACCAAACTACAATATTTTTTAAAAATCAAGCCAAGATTTCTTTAAAGTAATGACACCTACTTTAGTCATTGCTCTCATTTAAAAAATGAATAATAAATAAAAGGCATTTTGTCTTATTAATATGTTAGGCATTTAAGTAATTTTGAAATACTGGTATTTCACCTTGATCTTGATCTTTGAAACCTTCCACTTTTATGCTGCATAGTAATGTTGTTAGGTGCCTCTGTGGTTCTTCTAACTCCAGGTGACTCTATGTACAATAAGTCCTACACAATGCTCACAATCAGTGCTGCCCTGCACTCCATTGCTGCAGCCACTACATCAACCTGTCTTGTTGAGGGTGTCTTCTCCTTCTTCACTGAACCTCCACTTTGCTAACCATGACTGTCCATGACTGTCTTCCAGCTGCATAATAAATGTGGTGGTATATGTTGTCAGAAGGTACCAGTCCTTGGAAAAAGACATCATGCTGGGAAAGGTGACAGATCAGAGAAAGAGGAAATCTCTCAATAAGATGGACTTAAATAGTGACCATCACAATGAGCTTGAGCATTTCAGAGATAGTGAGATTGGTGCAAGATGGAGAAAAGTTGTTCATAAGGTCATAAAGAGTTGTAGTTGACTCAACAGCACATAACATTGTTTCATTATTTTAAGCATTTAATTTCTGATTAATACACATCTAATGAGAGAAAATGTTACTTTCTGCTTTTTACTGATGACATACACAAAAAGTACTCAAGAGCAACAATGTCTCTTTGGTGACTAATACAGGCCATGATACAGGCCTGATACAGGCTATGGTCTTTGCAATCACGTGTTATGCATCAGAGAGTTGGACAATGACTAGGGAGGATAGAAGGAGAATTGATGCGCTTGAGCTGTGGTGCTGGAGAAGAGTATTGAATGTACCATGGACTGCCAAGAAAACAAACAGATTCATCTTAGGGTTAAACGAGGCTACTCCTTGGAGGCAAAGATTCTGAGGCTTCATCTGACATATTTTGGAAATGCTGTAAGGAGAGACAGGTCCTTGGAGAGGGACATCATGCTTAGTAGGGTGGAGGGACATCGCAGGAGGGGAAGACCCTCTATGAGGTGGATTGATTCAGTGACTGTGGTTATCGGGATGGGTGTGTCAGAGGCCATGCGATTGGCACAGGATAGAGTAGTGTGTAGGGCTGTTGTACATAGGGTTGCTGTGAGTCGCAAATGATTTGACAGCACATAACAACAACAATAACAATACACAAAAATAAGTCTGGAGAGCACAAGTTTAGATTAATGCTGTCCTTCTCTTCAGCCATCTGCAGCACAGACTCTTCCTTTCAAAATTCTGCCTATTCTCCTAATTCTACTCTGTTGCTATTGTTACTGTTCCTTGGGATACATTGCTAGTACCACAGGGAGCTCTGGAGGCCTAGTGAGGAAGTTGTGCAGCCATCCAAAAGCAAGCTATTTGAATCCACAAGCTGCTCAGAAGAGGAAAGATGGGAATCTCCTCCCATACAATTTATAGCCTGTGAAAATCTGCTGGAGGGTTAGCTATGAGTCAGTTCCAACTTGAAGCAATGAGTCAGGGAGTGATGTTTCATAGACCTAAAGGGAACCCATTGTTGTTGTTGTTGTTGCTGCTGCTGTTGCAACAACATTTTCATAGACCCAAAGGAGACCCATTTATCTTCATTTATTCTAGAGCACGTCATCTCTCACCACCCACAATCAGCTCAAGATGGATCAGATATCTAGGGGTAAGTCCCCAAACCACAAAGATCATAAGAAACAAAGGAGGACCAAGCATAGGACCTAGCTCATGTTATAAAAAAATACAGCCAGAAATAAAATTGATGAATGAGGCCTTCTATAGATTAAATCCCGTGTGTCAAAAATATTTACAGGTTGAAAAAAAAACCCCACAAACCTACTGACTGGGAAAAAACATTTGGCAATATAATTTCAGACAAGGGTCACTTATAAAAAGTTTACAGAATACTGCAGGGCCTCCACAAGAAAAAAGCTGATAACACAATTACAAAATTGGTAAAAACATGCAAAGAATTTTCATAGAGGAAGATATTCGGAAGACCAACAGACACATAAAGAAATGCTGAAAATCACTGGCAATCAGAGAGATGCAAATAGAAACCACAATGAGATACCATCTCACTCCAGTAACAGCGGCGAAGCTTAACAGGACAACAAATAATAAACGTTGGAGAGGAAGTAGGGCGAAAGGAACTCTTTTTTCTCTCTCCTTTTTTTTATTTTAATGAACATTTACATAGATTTTGGATTTCCATTCACTCATTGTTGCATTTTTTCCCCTGCCCACCCCTCCCACCAGTTCGCTCTTCTTTTGCAAAGTAAAAGAAAAATTCTTTCATTGGTATATAATCCCCTCCCCCTGCCCCAGTACACAGCCTTCATTCTGGACTCCTGCCATAACCATAATACCCTATCACACACGGCTTCCAAATTGTTCTCTCCCTCATCTGTTTCAATGCAGTATACATAATTTATCCACTTGAGAAAGGGACTCTTAAACATTGCTGGTGGGATTATAAAATGGTACAACCAGTCTGGAAGGCAGTTTGGCATTTCCTCAAAAACCTGAACATAGAAATTCTATAAGACCAACCTATTCCACTGCTTGGAATATACCCCAAGAAAATGAGAACTGAGGCACAAACAGAGATTTTTACACTAATGTTCATAGCAGCCTTATTTACCATCATAAGAGCCTAGAGATAGCCCAAATATCCAACCACAATCGAATGGATTGAGAAATGGTGGCATAGTAATATGATGGAATACTACGCAAAATGCAGGAGTAATGATATTGAAAATTACCACATAACTTGGGAGGGACTGGAGAGCATTATGCTGAGTGAACTAACTCAGTTCCATAAGGATAAATACTGTACGAGACCATTATTGTAGAATGAGTATGAGGATCCAAGGGGGGGAGGGGAGGAGCAGAGGGGGGAGGATGGGCAGGGCGGTAATCACCACGGGGTCACACAATTTGATGAGTAAAGGAAATGGGAAAGATCCAGTATGAAAAACCATGCATACAAACTTTATAAGCAACCCAGTATAAAAGGAAAATTTTATTTTTAAAAAAAATCTTCAATGAGAAGCAAGGAAAATTCTTCTAGAGTGTGGCCTGTGACACTATTTTTCTCACTAAAGATAAAAATTGGAGCAAATCAAGCTGAGAAGGGGGAATTTTAGTACCACAAAGAAATAATAGCCAAGAGTGGGGTAGTTCTTTACGGAGGTGAGCCCCTACACAAGGAAGCTGTCTGACACTGGGCAAAGCTAGCACACGTGGAGGTCTCCAAGGACCAGCAGGCCTACAGATGTTGAAGAAATGTCGACTTGTCTCCATGACCAACAGAGAGGAAAGGGCCTCCCCTCAGCTGGCATCCTGAACCTGGACTTCTAGGTGCCTAAACTGTGGGAAACTCGCTTTATGCTTGTTAGAGGCACCCACTTGTGGTATCTCTGCTACAGCTGCAGTACACAACTAAACAGTACGGGAATGATTTCTCTGAAGGTCTGACTTTATTGGTTATCTGAGCACCAGAATAAATGGGTAACCAGCCTCAGCCTTGCCTTTCTAAAAGGTGCTCAGCTGGTCCTTTTCCAGCTCTCTTGTTTAGTGTCTACTCCTTTTCCAAATCCATTCCCTTTTCAAATGCTCCCTTTAGCTCTCACCACATCTCATTTGTCTGGTTCAAAGGAGAGAGATCATCAATGTGGATTTTATTTTATAAACTATTACCTCAAAGTATGATCTACCAAGGGTTTTTCCCATGTTATTTCACCTAGCATCAGCCTGTCTTAAAGGTACAATTCTAATGTCTACAATATTCATAATAATATTCAATATTATTGCCACTAATAATCAATATTCACCTGACCACATTTTGAGAAAACTGCTTAATAATGGCTATTTGTTACATGGTTTTTGGTCTGTTGGTGTTATTAGAGTATAAAAACCACAGCTTTACAAGAAAGTGCCTGGGAAATGAACCTAAATGGAGAACTCCCTCTTTAGTTACAAACAGGAAAGCCAGGCATTTTTCCCCCTTAAACAATGCAAAAGAAGGTTAATGAGAGAGGGTGACACACCATTTGGACCCTGGAGCGGAGGTGCTGCGTGGTTACTGGACAACAAAGTGGCTGCACTGGTGGCTGGCAAACTGAGCTAGCAGAATGTTATGAAAGAGAATGTTGACACATTATGGAAAATGTCATTAATGTCACTGAACAATTTGTATAGAAATTGTCAGATGGGAACCTAATTGACTGTAAAATTGTCAAATGGGAACTGTGTAAACCTAATTTCCTGAGTAAATATTAAATATTTAATAAGATCTTATTAAAGAAAGAAATCTAAACAGAGCCATTCATCTATCTCAGTGAAAGGAACCAAATCAAGCATAACAAGGTTAGAGGCCATTCCTTTAATATAGGTCTATTTCAGTCATTCTAAGAAAACCAAGCAAACTGGGGACACCCTAAGAAGCAAAACCTGCCATCCAAATGGTATCTCCTGTGTATGAGTATAGAGAGTGAGCTTGGCCCTTGGGCCTGTGCCCAAAACAAAAGCGGAAGTTCACTTCTGAGCTGCCTACAAAAAACTCACTAGGAAGCTCGGAGGGCACGGTGAAGCCTAGGCAATCCTGACCACCAAGCCCTGCAGAGAGGCCCTGGGCACCATGAAAGCCTTTCCTGAAATGACTGACTCGGGGAAACTATTTTTTTAAAAAATTTTTATTATTATTATTAATTTCAATGAACATCTACAGAGATTTTGGAATTTCATTCATTCATTGTTGCACTTTTCTCCCCATCCCATTACCCCCACCCCCACCCCCCAGTTCGCTCCTCTCCTTGAAAAGCAAGACAAACTCCTTCATTGGTACACAATCCCCTCCCCCACCCCGCACAGCCCCACCCCCACTCCAAGTATACTCCACTCAGCAACCCTCATTCCCTCATTATGATAATCATAATGCCCTAAAATATTTTAATTTTAAACAATTCTCTCCCTCATTGGCTTCAATGCAGTAAACATAATTTATCCAATTTTTCTCAGTCCTACCCCTACCCCAATGTCATGCAATATTATTCAAAATGGGTGACCCTGGAGGACATTATGCTGAGTGAAATATCTCAGCCACAAAAGGACAAATACTATATGGTGCCGCTGTTGTAGAATGAGGAAACTATCGTTCTGCTTTCTTCCCACTTCTCTGGAGCTCTAAGCCAGAGATGATAGCTGCATCTGCATTGCAGGGCTGGGGCTTTTAAGATTTTATTTTTTTAAAAAAGCGTTTAAAACTGAGCATCATCTTTTCTTTCCAGTGAAACAAACAAACAAAAATTTACAAATAAACAGGGACAAAATCACAACAGAGAATGTCAACTGCAGATAAGATCCTACAGGTTCTGCTGGTTCTCCCCTCGAGGGGCAGGGCTCAAGTCGTCATGAGGAGAGAATTTTATTTTAAAAGTGTCATCTTAAAGTGCAAGGATGTCCGTTAAATACGACAATTAAACATGCCAGAGCAGAAGCCATGTTGTCCAAAACGCCCACTCAGCCCACCCATGCATCTCAAACCCACTCCCTCTGCTCACCTTCCGTAGCCTCATTCTTTTATACATATTTTTTTCTTCTTTTTTAAAACAAGAGCAAGTAGACAAATATATTTTGGTAAATGCTAACTGAGGAAAAAAAGCACCTCTACACAGGGGCCACTTCCAGCGGAGCGGAGGGAGCAGGTTTTCTTTCCCCCCAACATAGCATGGTGGGGTGTTGATTCCATAGCTTTTGTTGACACGGAAAGAGATAAAATATTTGGAACAGAAAGGGGTAGAGATTCTTTCCCAACTATATTCTGCTCAAGGAATTTTCCTCCAAATTAAGTTGAGAACCATGGTGTAAATGAGAGACAAGAGACCTCAAGAATGGGACGACTGAGCAGACAGGGGAGGAAAAAAAAAACCACCCCAAACCAAAACAACGAAAGACTGAACTTGCTCCCAGGCCCTGAAGAAAATGAAACAAGGTTGGAATCCGTCAGTGTTCTTTAGTCATCTCCTTCGTGTTCCTCTCCTTCTTCTCCCACATCATCATCTTCATCTTCCTCCCCTTCATCAGTATCTTCCAAACCTTCTTCTTCTTCATTATCATCTTCTCCTTCTTCTTCTTCCTCATTCATATCAGGAATCAAATGGCACTGGAACGGATTTGGTCAGACACCCATCTTTTCTGACCTCTCTCTCCTAAGTTTTCTGCACCAGCATCAGAATGGCCAGAGAACCAAGGAAAGAAGCTCTCTCGTTCTTCATGCTGCCTCTTCTGACTGGCTTCATTCTGCATTTGACTTGAACGCCTTGTCCAGTCCTTTCCAGATTTCCATTTGATTTCAGTTGAGTTTGAGGACGGATCACCACTCTCATTCAAATGAAACTCTTTGGAGAAAATGTCTATTCTATAACCTGATTTAATGTCTTCAAATTCTGCCACTTTGGTCAAATAACACCTCTTCACCCTCCTCCCAAGCAATGCAGACACATGTGCATGGCTGACAAATGCTGTTACCCAGAAAATTTGGAATTTTAGGAATCAACTCTGACCTCTTTTTTTAATTTTTATTTTTTATGTTTGGGGTTTTTTAAAATTAAGATTTGGATTTGTGCCACTATTAGAACCTCTACTCAGAATATTATTGCTTTTCAATTTTTGACTCATGCACTTTTAACTTGTTAGTTAAATTTGTATCTTCTAGGCTGCAACACTTCCATGATACATCTTCAAGGATATGAACATGTACGGCTAAGCACAACTGATAACAGTGCATCTAAATTCCAAAATCAATCTCCATAATAGTCTATGTGTTTCCTACTGCCAAAGGGGCCCTTCAGAGTAGTGAGAGAGGATCTTCACCCTGAAACCCACAGCGTCCCTTTCCAGCAGGAAGTAGCTAAGAGAATACACCATCCCCTTTTCCTTATGAATCAGGGTGAAGTCTCTCTCAGGCAGGAGTGATAGGGAATGGCAAGGGACACACTGACAAAGGAGATTAATCAGAATTGGCTTTGACAAGCACTGTGGCAACTGGACAATTAAAACAGACATTGGGGGGGGAAAGAAGAACGAACTGGGGATGAGGGTGGAGAAAACAGTGCAACAATGAATGAATGAAAACCCAAAATCTCTGTAAATATTCATTAAAACTAATAAAATTTAATAAAAAAAAAGATTTGGGTATAACAAATAAAATCACTTTTTTTGGGGGGTAGTGGAAAAACCAAAACCCACAATAGAAAAAAAAATTTCCTGGGCTACAGCAGAACCCAGAGAATAGTTATATAATTGAAAAATTCTAGATGTTTCATAATTGACCTTTCGATACAAAATGACCTATTAAATTTGCAATTTGTAGTTCTTCATGTTGAGGTCCATAGGACGAGCGAGGAAGTCTTCATTTGAGCTGAAATCCAGAAGGGAGTTATTTGGCTTTGGAATCATTTTTTCCTTGTCTAAGAGGTAGCAGCAGCAACAGCTCTTTTGAAAGAAAGGTTGGCAGTTGACAGAGTGTATTCTATTTCTGTTCTCCTTTCAAAATCTCCTCACTGGCTTGTTCATGAAGTCCGTCTATTTCATTCTGAAGTTCATCAATATGTTCAATGTTTCCTGCTGTTCTTTCTCCCCCTTCAGCAAGTTCACAGAGGCCGTCTCCTACAGGTGAGGTCTTCTTTGTTTGTGGCTGGAGGGAAGACAAGCGTTTGAAGGCCACGCAGCAAGCAAAGTCCAAGAACTTGAGAAACGAGATATTTGCTTGAAAAATGTTTGAAGAGTTGCAACTGCGCTGGTTTAAATCTGCTCTCTTCATATTGATGCTGCTGTTGTTGTGTGCTGCTCTCAGATTTTCAGGGTTTCAGAGGCGATAAATTGCACGGGAGGAGATTGGTCATCCCATAGAGCAGCTGGTGGCCTCGAACAGTGTGTCTTTGGGATTACAGCACAGCTTCTTACCACTAGGCCACCAGAGCTCCATGACAACTTTAAAAGGAGCTCAGTTTGGTGTTTTGGGTTTTTTTTACATTGACTTTTTACCAGATACTGTGCCTCTCAAAGGAGCCCTGAGGGCTCAGTGCATGAAGCTGGGCTATTAACCAAAAGGTCACGATTCTAACTCATCAGACACTCTGTGGGAGAAACACGGGCATGTTTTATAGCCATGTAAATACTTATAGCCTTGGAAATCTGATGGGAGGTGGCCACAAGACAAAATGAATTTGATGGCAGTGAGGTTTGGTAGGGGTTGCATATATGTGTGTGTGTTTAACAAAAGTGTCCACAAGAAATACAAATAGTTAAGCACTCACTACTAACTGAAAGACTAGTGGTTCAAATCCACCCTGAGGTGCTTCAGAAGACAGACATGGCAATCTGCCGGTGACAGGCCACAGCCTTGAAACCTCTACGGATGCAGCCAAAGTGCTCCTTGGAGGCAGGCATGGCGGAGCCGCGTCTCTCATACTTCAGGTATGTTGCTACAAGAGGCTATTCTTTGGAAAGGGATGTCATGCTTGGGAGGGTCAACAAAAGGGAGGAAGGTCCTCCATGAGATGGATTGGCATGGAGACTGCAGCAACGGGCTCAAGTGGATCAGAGATGATGAGGATGGCACAGGCTAGGGCAGAGTTCAGATACATAATAATGATTGACGACTTGAGACCACTTGGTGCCTGGCTAGAGGACTGAGTTTAATACTATTGTCACTCTCATTTGATAGGAGCTGAGGTGTGGAGAGGCCAAGTAACTGACGTCATGCAGCACGGAAGGCTTGGTGGTAGATCTGGATCCTATCACGCCTCTTTCACTGCAGCGTTTCACTAGTCATCTCTGCATTCTGCGTCTTTATCATAGGAGCACCAAGGCTCAATGTAGGTCTCTGTCTCTCTCTCTTTTTTTTTTTATAAAATCAGATTTTGATGGGCTACAAGACTATAAAATTCAATCTTAAACTAAGAGCCCTGCAGTGCTCCTAAAACATAGTTCTTTATTTAACTTTCTTTACCTAAGTTTAAGCTGGTGTTAATAAATGAAAAGGAAAATATTGCTTGTTTGTCCACTTTGGCTTTGTTTTTATGTCCATTTGTTGTGGGTGTTGTAATTCATACTTTTTAAAAATAATTTTAATGGGCATTTACAGAGATTTTGGATTTCCATTCATTCATTGCTGTACTTCTCTCCCCGCCCAGCCCTCCCCCCCCCCAATTCATACTTTGGATACCATTTCTAAATGTGTAAAATTGATTGTCCTGTAAATATCTTATAAAGAGTTCAATTGCAAATAAAATGATTGTGACTGTAAAAAAAATTGGATTTTGCTGAGCTCCTAACTTTGACATCAAATAATAATTTCTTTTAAAGCTGCTGGATTGTTTCAATGTGACTAATAAAACAATTAAAGTGAAAAAAATATTTAACGTGAATCCTTGCATAAAAAGAAAAAAGTTTCTAGCCACCCAGTAGTGTTAGCATGAAAATAAACATAGCAGAGTTTTGAAATATGAACATCACTCCAATTCTAAGAGATAGCTGCATTTAGAAATTATTTCTGAAGGGGGACTAAATTATAAATCTATAGATCAAAGCAGAATGATCTATGCTTTACCATTATCCAGATCAATTTATTTATCACTTCAAGGATTTTTAAAAATAGTTTTCAGGAACTTTATATGCACTTTATCATGATCAATGCTCAAAAAAATTTATTGAATCGGCAGCAGTACAGTCAGGACACCTGAATGCAGAGGAAGACAGCTGCCTGATCTGACGCTGAGTAACTGGCAGAGAAGAGCTCATGATATCGGCCGTCTGCAGAATCTGGGACCTGCTGCTTCCAGGGACAGCTGGTGAGTAAGTCTGTTATTGTAAAACTGAAAAACTAAAGTGGAACCTTTGTTCATCAAATCTGTTACAGGTCTATTCAACTTGAACAAGTTTTCTCCACCAGCTACCAGCTAGCCAAAAAATAAAAGATGCCCAACCACAGAGAATGTTTCCCTTAACTGACAGGTGGCTGATAGGCACACGCTGCCACCTATCCTTACAAAAGCTCTCTAACCAGCTTAGAAATGGTCAACCTATTGGTTTTTTTAGAGGAGTAATCAAGGGCTGCCACCTTGCTTGTCTACCCAAGCGTGGCCCATTCCAACCCTGGAAAGCTTTTGACAAGGCGTGCACTCTCAGCCACAGCCCCCACCATTCCCTATGACACTGAACATCCCACATTTACATGTGGTTGCTGTGAAGCTGAACACTGTGACACTGGTGTGTCATGTGCGATAACAGTTACCCATGGTGGACAGTGTTTGGTGGAGCTCCCCAACTAAAACAAGCTTGGAAGCAGGAGTGGCATCCACTTCTGAAATAGCTTACCTCCAGAAACCCTATGAACCAGGAGAAAGGATGAAAGTCACGCAAGTGTTGAGGACTTCATTCAAAGGGTTGCTACGAGTCACCTTCAATTCGATGGCACTTAACAACATAGAGAGATCAGTTGGCCTAGTGGACCAAAAGTGATGCTACCAAGCCAAAGGTGAGTGACTAATCTGCAGCCCTCAGGACTGTTTTTCATTGTTTTTGGTCAAATATTCTTCTAGGTCGTACAGCCCTGGTGTGTCCACTTGCCTTACAGAGGTAACTCATGGTTGCTGTGAATCTGAACACAGATGAGTCAAATGTGATACCGGTTACCCATGGTGGACAGTGTTTGGCGGCGCTCCCCGGTAGAAACAAGCTTGGAAGCAGGAATAGCATCCACTTCCGTAAATAGCTTGCCTCCAGAAACCCTACGAACCTGGAGAAAGGATGAAAGTCACACAAGTGTCAAGGACTTTTGTTCACAGGGTTGCTATGAGTCGCCTACGACTCGACAGCACTTAACAACAACAACCTGGATCCTGAAAGCACCTGTGCCCAATCAGTGGAATGAACGGATGGCACTTCGAGTCCCCTCTAGACTCTGTAAGTAAGGTGTGGGATTTTTTTCATTATCTGTACAGCATGGAAAAGGAATCTTGGTGGCGTGGTGTTTACACGTTGAGCTGCTATGTGAAAGGTTGGTGTTTTGAATGCACCAGCTGCTCTGCAGAACGATGGACAATCTCCTCTCCAACAGACGTACACCTGGGAAAACCAGTGGAAAGTTCAAAGGAGTTGGAATTAGGCTTAGTTTCTAGTATAAAAGATGGAAAGACTTGAAGTGGTCTTTTTTTTTTTTTTTTAACTTGTTGTATGCCATCAAATTAGATCTGACTGGCACAGGAGGAGAACGCCCCTCCTTCTCCAGAGGAGCATCTGGCAGATTTGAACTGTGAACCTTCAGCTTCTTGCCACTAGGCCACTAGAACTTTTTTTATAAAAACTAAACAAAACAGGTGTTTCTACAGGCTGGTAGGCAAACACCAGAAAAAATTTTTTTTCTTCCTTTTTTTTTAAATAGTAAGATATTTACTATCATGGACAATTCTTCAAATCTCTACTGATTACCTTAACAAAAAAAAGAAACTAAATAAAACACAACTAAAATAACAAACTAAAAAAAAACACAACTCAAACTAATTACCATTGAGTGGTAACTCATAGCTGACATGCACCCTCAACCCCATTCCACTCTCACTTACCATCCCAGTCCTGTTGGGTTTCTAAGGCAACCCACAATGCACAAAAGGAGATTGCCCATCTTTATCCGGCAGGGACACTGGTGGCCTCGAACTGCTAGAGAGGTGCAGCTTTTTTTTAAAAAAAAATTTTTTTTAAATTGTATTATTTTTATGTGTACCATCAAATCAGATCTGACTGGTACAGGAGGAGATTGCCCGCTCCTTCTCCAGCAGATCATCTGGTGGATTTGAACTGCGTACCACTGGGATTGCAGTACAGCATCTTCCCACTAGGCCACCAGAGCTCCCTAAGGTACAGCTTTTGAGTCAGTCACACATCGACCTGTAGACACCTCTACCAGAGCGCTCTGAAAATTGGTATCACTCTCCCTCACAGCTCCTCCTACCACACTGCAGAGTGCTCCAGAAACATCTGGAAGATGGATCCATCACCTGATAAATGAAGGATAAATAAACAAACACTGTTGTCCAAGTAAAGGCCAGCCATTCCTATTTCAGGCCATTTCACATTTTACCAACAGAAAAATCTTACCATACTTAAAAACCCCATCACCTTTCTTTCTAAAGTCATTCATCTATTTCTAATTTCCTCACAATCCAATTTAAAAGACTTATTTTCTCCTACAAAAACACACTTTGTTTCTACTAGAAAAAGTACCACTTTCCTTTCATGTCTTCATCCAGACCCTCACTGAAGACAGATAGGGAGGTGGCCTGAATTTTTTTTTTTTTTTATCAGTTCCTCACACAGCAAAGAGCTGAGTACACAAAAGGAACTCAATAAATGCCTGGCCAATTTAAGTGGAGGCTGAATTTTCTTCTCAGATTTTCCTTATCCCTATCAGGTGGCCAGGTGATGAGAAGCTGTACTACAATCCCAAAGGCAAGAGGTTCGAATCCAGCAGCTGCTCCATGGGGAAAGATGGACATTTGCCCAAGTGATTTACTGCCTCGGAAAACCCACTGGAAGGTCAGCTCTGAGTTCTTCTGACTGGATGGCACAGAACAAGAACTAATGATGGCTCTCCAGGCGAGGTGAGATCCTATCTAAGTTTAGCTACTAGCACTCATCCCCTGCTCACCATGCTCACCAGGACAGGTGGCACAGGGAAGAGTCAGCATCAATACCTGCCACCTAACTGCTAAGACCCCAGCAAAGACCTCCCAGTCTATGAAGAATGTCAGGCTCACAAGATGGTAGTAGAAAAAGTCCTGGGAGCTATGGAAAAAGAGGATAAACTTGCATTGTATAAGCAGTGCAAAACAAGGCATAGCAAGCAGAAAACAATTAGGATTTAACAAGGCTCTATTTATCAGACCAGGAAATGAGCCGGGGGGGGGGGCATTTGCTTGTTCTGAGAGAATGTTCCCTCCACTTATTTCAGTGTCTTGATTTCAAGTTGTTCTATTTTCTTTTTATCTGTATTAGTTTCCTTTAGCTGCTGGAGCAGGTTACCTTAAATTTAATGGCTTAAGAATCAAAAATGTATTCTCTTCTATGTCTGGAGGCTGTAAGTCTGAAATGTCACGATGTTGTTGTTGTTATATGCTGTTGAGTCCACTGCCACTCACAAGGTTTTTCTTTGCTTTCCTCTCTCCCCTTCCTTCCTTCCTTCCTCCCTCCCTCCCTCCCACCCTCCCTCTCTCCCTCCCTTCCTTCCTTCTTTCCCTCCTTCCTTCCTTTTTCTCTCTTTCTTTCTATAAATAAGATGTTTTTTAACATGGATAATTGTTTTTCTAATCTCTACTTATTACCTCCACTACAATACATTAAAAAATTCGACTCTCCAAATATCATCTATGCAACCTTGTGAACCATAGATCAGAGCCCTGCCCTGTCTTGTACCAACCTCATGATCTTTGATATGCTGGAGCCCACTGCTATACTCACTCTTTCAATTATCTTGTGGGTCTTTCATTCTTTCTCTGTCTCTCCACCTTTTCCAACATGATGTCTTTTTCCAAGGACAATCCCCTCCTGACAACATGCTCAACATATGTGAGGCAAAGTTTCATCATCGTTACCTCTAAATGCCCAGGTTGCTCTTCCCCTAAAATAATGTGCTGGTCCTTTGGCAGTCCGTGGGATGTTCAGTTCACGCTGCCAAACCACAATTCAAAGGTATCGATTCTTCTGATTATTCTGATTCATGTCCACTTGTCAGATACCCAGGAAGTGACTGAAAACATCAAGGCTTGGATCAGGCACACTGTCATCGTTAAACTCAATTCCTTGCTCTTTAGCACTTAGCAAAGATCCTTGACAGCAGATTTTCCCAATTAAACCCACCTTTGATTTCTTGACTGTTGTTTCCAGAGGTGTTAATTGTGATTCCAAGCAAAATTAAATCTTTGACAACTTTAATCTTTCCTCCATCTATTGTGATGTTGTCTATTGGTCCAGTGGTGAGGAGATTTTTTTGTTGGGTTTTTTATTTTTTCCTTGATGTTGAGATGTAATCAATATTGAAGGCTATATAGTCTTTGAACTTCTTTAACAAGTGTTTCAAGTCCTTTTCATTTTCAGCAAGCAAGACTGTCTCGTCTGCACGAAGCAGGTTATTGGCGAGTCTTCCTCCAATCCTGATATGATACCAAATTCTTTTTCATATAATCCAGCTTCTCAAATTATTTGATCGGTATACAGATTGAATAGATATGCAGAAAGGACATAATCCTGATGCAAACAATACATTCTTGATTTGAAACCAGGCAGTGTTTTCTTGTTCTGTCTGGACAACAGCTTCTCGGTCTATGTACTGGTTTTGCATGAGCATCAATGAAATAAGCCATACAGGGTAAAATTCAAAATTTAGGAACGGGGGGCTTGTTCCTTCCAAAACCCTGATCAATCCTGTGCTACCCTCACAACCTCTGCCATGTTCACACCCATCACTGTCAATCCATCTCACCTTCTGCTTTTTGTTGACGCTCTCCTTTTCCAAGCATGACGTCTTTCACTAGGCACCAGCCCCTCCGGATAATATGCCCACAGTGCATGAGATAAAGACACACTATCCCCACACCTGAGGAGCTTGTGAGCTCTGTTTTTGTCATGACAGATTTGTTTAGTCTTCTGACAATCGATAGTATGGTAGAGTCAGTATTCACTGATTCCTCAGTTTAAAGGCATCAACTCTCCTTCGTCCTTCTTTCTTCACTGTCCATCCTTCACATTCGTCTGAAGTCACATAGAAAGGTGCCCCTTAGTCTTTAAAGAGACATATATTTAGAGTGCCATCATCAACACTGCCTTGACAAACTACATTTTAATAACTTTATTGTCATTAAGCTCCTTCCCTATAAAAATGTGCTCAAGGAGAGTCCGCCTCCCTGGCTGCTGCCCTGGGGGCCCCTGAGGTCCTCGGTATTGATATAATCTATGGGCGATGGTGGAAGAGATATCAGGAATGGCACCAGTAGCTGAATTTGGGCAGATAATGAGAAAACATTCAGCAAGAGAAAAGAATTACAAAGAAGAGCTGTCAATTTAACAGATGCAGGGGATATCCAAGGCTTTAACCTGGGGTAATATTTTAAAAGCAGAAACTCCAAACAAGTACAACTGAGTCTAGGATGATTCTGAAACCACTATGATCAAAATGTTTAGGCCCATGTTATATTAAAAGTCTAAGAACTGGTGGCCGAATGGCAAGAAGCTGCAGTGCAATCCCAAAGGCACATGCTGCTTCATGAGAGAAGGATGGACAATTTCCTCCCACGTGATTTACGGCCTCTGAAAACCTGCTGGAGGGTCAGCTACGTGTCGGTTCCGACTCAACAGCACACAATAACAACAACAACAATAGCTGAAGGTATGAAGTTATGTGTCAAGTGAGAGAAGATGGAGGAAATATTATCACCCTGGCTTCTTCAATCCCTGGTTCTCCTCAGGATAAACAGACAGAAGAGAAAACTGACGAGTCCAGAAAGCTCAAATACCCAACTCTCCACAGATGCCCTATGGAAGACCTCTACTCTGTTTTTCTCAGTCCATATTGGGTATATGATAGGAGTTTCACTTTCATTTTAGGGACGTAGAAGATCATATTGACCTTGAGTAAAAGAAAAGGCTGATGGCTTAGCTTATTATGGGAGTTGCATTGCAAACCCAGGGCCAAGTGTCTCTGGTGATTCAAATCCACCAGAGGCACCATAGAAAAAAAAATGGGCATTTCCTTGTGCTACGATTTATAGCCTCAAAAACCTGATGTAGGATCACTCTGAGCTGGAAGTAACTTACTAGCAATAAGTGGATGATAAAATAAGTTAGATTTAACCAATGAATGACAATACATGTTGTTGTTAGGTGCTGTTGAGTATGACCCACAGTGACCATGCGAACAACAGATCTGAATCCTGCCCTGTCCTGTGTCATTCTCACACTTCCTGACACACTAAAGCACCTTGTAGCAGTTGCTGTGTCAAGCTACCTGGCTGAGGGTCTTCCTCTCTTTCACCATCCCTCCACCTTTCCAAGTATGATGTCCCTCTCCAAGGAATAGCCTTTCCTAGCAACATGCCCAAAATATGTGAAATAAAGCTTTATCATCTTTGCTTCCAAAGAGTATTCTGGCTGAACTTTCTCCAAGACATATTTGTTTCTTTTGGCAACCCATGGTGCTCTTCTCCAACACCATAGCTCAAAGAGGCATCAATTCTTCTTCTGTCTTCCTTACTCACTGTCCAGCTCTCAGATGCATAGCAAGCGATCAGAAAGACCAGGGCCTGACTCAGACACACCTCAAAGTGTCCTCAAAGTGACATCATTACACCTCAATAATTAGGAGAGGTCCCTGACTGCAGACTTACCCAGTGCCATACATCTCCTGATTTCCTGACTGCTGGTACTAAGAGTACAAAGTGGATCAAACTAAAATGAAATTCTTGACAATTTAAATCTTTTCTCCACCTATCATGATGCCAGCTGTCCAGTGGTAAGAATTTTTGTTTTCTTGACACTTAGTTGCCATCCATATTGAAGGCTGTAGTCTTTGATCAACAAGTACTTTGATTTTTCCTCACTTTCAGGAAGTGTCTGTTCAACACAGATTATTTGCTTAGCATACAGAGTGAATTGGTATGGAAAAAGGATACAACCTTAATACATTCTTTTCTTAATCTTAAGCCTTGTAGGGAGCTCTGGTGGCCTAGTGGTAAGAAGCTGTGCTGCAATCCCCAAGGCATGTGGTTCAAGGTCACCAGCTGCTCTGTGGGAGAAGGATAGGCTCCCATTCAATTAACCACCTCTGAAACCCCACCAGAGGGTCAGCTATGGGTCGGTTCTGACTCTATGGTACACAACAACAACAACAGTGTTACCTTGCTCTGTTCACAATGTATGAGGCCCCCACAAGCTACATGGATCACTAGTTCAGCACAACTGTTCAAGAGGAAAATGAAAAGTCATGGAGGAGGAATACTTAATCTGCTCCAATTCCTTAAAATAAAGCGACAGCAAGAAGCTTACAAGTGGTACTTATTTCTCAGTGGCTGAGGTAAGGAATGTCTTCCTGGAGGTCACTTCCTTCTCCCCTTACAATGGGACTTCCCAAGAGACGAATCTGTGTGCTCTCAGAGTGAGACACGGGAAAACACAAACCAAGAAGAGAAAAGCAAGACCAGAGTTGAAACTAGAGAGATGTGGCCTTGGCAGGAAGACTCGGAGGGAAAGCCAGTGAGCAATGCTCACCACAGGGACGAGAACATTGGTGTGAAAACGCAGAGAGATGAGGGCAGAAAGGGGACCAGGAACAGGGGAGCCGAGTGAGCTTAGAAGATTTGCAACAAGGGTTACAGAGCCCTCAGTATAGCCTCACAGCTGCATGGTGTGACCTTCTAGAGAAATGTGGTATTTTCAAAACCATTCACTTGCAGAAATCCTACTGCTGTATTTTTCACTTGAAAGCAGTAATTGTAAACATTACTGATATTCTACTAAAATGTAGAGATACAACAAACAAATTAAACTCAATCTCTCTCTCGAAGCATTTCAGTCTAGTGAGCTGGGAGCCTCTATATCAAGAACAACTGATCCCTGAAGCAAACCTTCTGAGAAATGAAGACCAGTGTTTTTCCATTTCATTCTTGTTCTATTGCTCAAGTCAATTCTGACCCATGGTGACCTTACATTAGGATGTGATGGGCTTCAGAATGCTTCCTCCAAACTCCCGCAGGACTGCCAATGTCTCATCTCTCTTCTGAGATGGACCCAGACTGCCAACACCTTGGTTAGTGCTCAAGCATTATAACTGCTTATACCTCCAGCAGAGCTGTTTTTAGGTGTTGTCAAGTTGACTAAAACTCAGTGATTTTAGGAACAACAGATGACAGCCTTGTCTTACTCTGCCCCATCCTCACAGCCTCCTCCATGGTCATGGTCACTGTTACAGTCACTGTGTCAATTCATCTCATTGAGGCTCTTCCTCTGTTTTCACCGCCCTTCCATTCCCCAGCGCGATGTATTTCCCCAAGGATTTGGTCCCTCCTGACAACATGTCCAGAGTACTTTAAAAACAAGAGTTTCACCATCCTTGCCTTGAAGAAGCGCTCTAAGTTTCATTTCTTTCAAGATAGATTTGTTTGTTCTTTTGGCAAATCATGGTATGTTCAAGACTCTTTGCTGACATCACAGTTCAATTCTTCTTCTGCCATCCTTATTTACTGTATAACTTTCAGAAGTACAGGCAACGAATGAAAGTGCCACACTTTCATATTGGGCCGGGCAAACTTAAGTGTTTAAACTAAGACACTGTTGCTCTTCAGCACTTTGGAGAGGTCCTTGACAGCAGGCCCAAGATAGTGTCTTTATACAGAGACATTAGCTTAAATAGCCATCCTTAACTTGGAAAACAAAATGTGTGCTGAAATCACAGTGTATAAAGAAGAGAGGAAAATAGAATAAAATGTAAGATCTGCCTTTTAGGATAAGGTCACCTTATGAAAATCCACTTATCAAGATTCACTTGCCATTTGCGTGTGCTCTCAAATATCTGTCATTTGCTTGCACCAAGTAAATGAAATGACTTAATGCACTTGATGATTAGTAAATTGTCTTACTTTGTGACTACAAAGAGGGAAATTCTCAAATACTCTTTCATTCTTTAAAGTGCTACTTTTAAGTAGCCCCACAGCTTGTATCAGAAATAGCTTGACCCAGAGGGGAACTTAAAAGGACTGGGCTGGAAACAAAGTCGGCCTAAGTGGGTCCCCCTCAACCCAACTCCCCAGCAGACAGCCAAGAAGCAGGAAAAGGTTGCAGGATTCATGTTAAAATAGTAACAGCAGCATGTAATGATTCACCGGTGTGTTTATCTTGAGTAGGCTAAATTAAGTAGAACATTCTGGCAGTATTTTTTTTTTTTAATCCTAACAGCATTCTGTCTAGGGGGAGAAAGGAACAAAAACAAGAAACAATCTTCAGTTCTCTTTCGTTAAAGTTTGCTCTGGGACCGGAACCAATGGAGGATGTCACTGCTGTCTTGAGATTTGGATAAAATTTTGTATTTGTCACCTACAGCGTCGGCATCAAAAGACTGGGGGCTTTCAATTGGCATTCATTTATTGAGGCTTTCCACAGCTTTGGCTGGGGGCACAACTTACACTTTTCTCTGTGAACGCCTGCATTTCAAATGCTAGTTCATCTATCATTTGAGCCTGGAAACATTTAAATAATTAAGGTCTGAACCTGGTCAGCATCGCAGAATATACGGGACACTGGAGCTGTCCTGGCTTGATTGGCATTGCTGCCCCGGACCTGGGACACTTGGCCAGAGCACAGGGCATGTGGCACAGATCCTCCATTTCCGACGTATGCTAGAAAGAAAGTTACCATTGCTGTTAAAGCTAGACTCACAACTGAACTCTCACTTTACCTGTTTATCCTCCTATGTGTCTTCTGACACATTTCCTTCAGTTTCTTTGTATTTCCATTATATCACCTAATAGGACTTACTAATAAACAGAATAATTTCTTGCCCATCTCTCCTTTGCATCAAATGTGTTACTGTTCAGGAAGGTTTTTAAATGTGTCCTTACTATAGAAATCTCAGTCTTTCTCCTGTAACTTTGATTTCCTGATGTAACAGGAAAAAAAGACTGATTTTAGAAAGAGGTGTGTTACTCATTATGTAATGGTTTTCTTTTCAGAACTTCTGCCTTCAGCTCAGGTGTTTTGGAAAAAAAAATCTGTTGCTGCAAGCTGATTGGAAGAGCGTATCATTGCTGAGATGGGCCACGTCACCGCAGACCTGATTCACCACTTCTCCGCAGCCAACGCCAGAAATCCTGACCCGGTTAATGAGAGCAAAACAGGGCCAAGTGCTCTGCAGCGCTGCCTCCATGCACATGAGCCAAGCCAAACCCTGCTTTCCCAGGAGGCCACAATGCGCTCCAGACCAACTAGTGGCAAGTTCTCGTGGGCACCCACATGCCTGCCAGACTGGCGCAGGTGAAGGCCAGGGCTGGGCCCTAGCCATGTTTCCTACCTGAACATTCACCCAGGTGGACTCTCTCTACTTCACTCCCCCAAGAGACATCAGGAGCCATTTAGATGAGAATGGATCAACACAAACCAACCTATTGCCTTCAAGTTGAATCCAACTCTTAGTGACCCTCCACTGAGTATCCAAGGCTGGAAATCTTTATAGGAGGTGACTGCCCGTCTTTTTCTCTGGGAGAAGCTGGTGGATTCCTACACCTTTAAGTTATCAATGTAACACGTAAAGTGCAATATCACCGGAACACTTTCTAGAACAGTTTTGATTGTTCTGTACCATTGAGTTGGAACAGACCCATAGCTGACACACCAGCAGGTTTTCAGAGGTAGTTAATCATACCTGAGGAAGTTGCCCATCTTTCTCCTGCAGAGCAGCTGGTGGATTCGATCCCTATGTTTTTGGGACTGCAGTGGAGTGCACTAGGCCACCAGAGCTCCCTAGAACAGTATTAATCGTGTTCAATCAATGCTACCCCGTATGTACTGTTTCCAAGAGGCACACTAGAATATTCTCTTTGGTTCTAAATAAGTCCTTACTCTTTCATGGTATTCAGGTGAACCGCCATTTAAGTTACAAATTTATTTCTCCAGATCATTCTAATACACACAGAGCACTGACTAAGGCTGGGTATTGACCGTGATGATGGTGATTCATTAGTGAGGCAATAACAGTGGGACTGAGGATAGCACAAGTGTATCTAACTTACACTGTAGCTTACTCATTGCCAGCAAGTGAATTCTGACTCGTAGCACCTCTGCAGGACAGGGAAGGGATTTCAAGGCTGTGTATTTTTTTAAAAATGAACTGCTGCATCCTTCTCCTGAAGAGCAGTTGAGGGGTCTCAACCAAGGCGATGGGTCAGCAACTAAGTGCTTAACATTTGTTTTAGAATATAGTTTGTTGTGGTATGGAGGAAACAGACAAGTGTGGTATCCTGCTAAAAAGCTGGAATGACTTTAAAACCACAGGGTCAACAGGCAATAAATATGATAGATGGAGAAAAGAGTGAAGTTGTCATGGATTTAATTTTAGTTGTTTTCACAGAATTCATGGTGAAGCAGTCAAGAAATCAAAAGATTTGCTAGGAGAGAATATGACAGTATACTTAGAAAACCCTAAAAAACTCAGTGAAAAAACTGGTAGACATCAGTTGACCAGTTCAGCAAAGTGGCAGGAAACAAGATCAAAATAAACAAATCAATTGGATTTCTCTACAGTGACAAAGAGAACACAGAGCTGGAGCTAAGAAAAACAACACCATTCATAATAGCTAACCACAAGAGTAAATACTTGGGAGTAAATATAACTAGAATATAAAAGACCTATTCAAAGAAAATTACAAAACATTACTACAAGAAACAAAAAGATACCTGGAGGTATGGAAGAATATACCACCCTCATGGATAGGAAGACTCAATATTGTGAAAATTACAATTCTACCAAAGGCAATCTAAAAGTTCAATGCAATTCCAACACAAATACCAACTCCATTCTTCAATGAGGTGGAAAAGACAATTTCCAATTTTATCTAGAATGGAAAGAGATCCCAAATAAGTTAAGCAGTCCTGAAAAAGAGAAACAAAGAAGCAGACATCTCACTCCCTGATCTCAAATGCTACTACACCGCTGTAGTGGTCAAGACAGTGTAGTAACAGACACATAGATCAATGGAACAGAATTGAGAACTAGAAATCAGTTCATTTACCTATTGTCAACTGATTTTTGACAAAGAGATGAAATCAGTTAAGTGAGAAAATGAGAACTAAGACACAAACAGATTTGTACACCAATCTTCATAGCAGTGTTATTCACCATTGCAAGAACATGGAAACAGCCCAAATGTCCAACCACAATAGAATGGATTGAGAAATTGTGGTACGGTTACATGATGGGATACTATGCAGACTTAGGGGCAGTGACTTAGAACATTACTACCTAACTTGGGAGGGACTGGAGAGCATTATGCTGAGTGAACCAACTCAGTCCCATCAGGACAAATGTTATATAAGATCATTATTGTAGAAATAGAAAGATAACTAGTAAAGAACGTATGTGGATTCAAGGGCGGGAGATTAGGAGTAAAGGGGTGAGGAGGGGCAGTGAGGTAATCGTGGGGGTCTCACAATTTGATGGTGGAGGGAGGGGTGGGTAAGGCACATGGAAAAGATCCGGCAGGGATCCAGAAAGAAAGGGCAATAGTGGGCATAGTAAAAAATAAAAAAAAAAAAAGACAGGTTGTACTTGGAAAAATCTGCTGCCAATGATCTCTTTAAAATGCCAGAGAGCAAGGGTGTTAGTTTAAAGGCTAAAGTAATGATTCAAATAATGGTACTTTCAACTCATTACTATGCATCCAACAGTTGTACAATGACTAAGAAAGACCGAGAAGGAATAGATGACTTTGAATTGTGATACTGGTGAAGAATATTGAATGTCCCAAGAACTGCCAAAAGAATAAACAAATCTGTCTCAGAAGAAGTACAACTAGAATGTTCCTTACAGGCGAGGATGATGAAACTTTACCTCATATATTTTGGGCTTGTTCTTAGAAAAAAGAAGTCCTTAGGAAAAAAAGAAATGATGTTTGGAAAAGCAGAGGGATTTTTCCCCATTCATTTCCCATTCATCTTAGACAAGCTCCCTCAGGACAAGCCGCATCACTGCCCAGCAAGGGTGAATGCGTTGAGGAGGCTTGAAAGTTAGACAAAACTAACCCACTAATACGGGAGCTCTGGTGGCCAAGTGGCAAAGAGTTGCACTACCAACTCAGAGACACACGGTTTGAATCCAGCAGCTGCTTCTTCGGACTGGGCAATTTACAGCCAAAGAAAAACACCACAGGAGGGGGATCCGGTATGAGTCAGTTCTGACTTGATGACATGACTTCAATCGACTAACTTGAAGACCTCATAATCACAGGTCTTGTCTTCCGAATTTCTATACCACAATAAATTCACTTATTAAAACTCAAGATTTTCCTCTTCTTCGATTCAAACAGAGAATACAAAATAGCTTATTCCTGTTGCTAAATACATGCATGCATGCACACGCAGTCTTTGTTCAGCTCCGCAAGTGGTATTTAAACCCCCAAAAGTTGGCTGAATTGGGCTGGGTTGGCAGTGCTTCTCCCTTTCTCTTCTCCAATAGCACCCACTTGTGATTGCAAATGCCTATTTACTGCACGATCCAGGATGCATTAATTAGCATTCTAACACCAGGTTTATATTAAGGCATTTAAATAACGTGGCGGAGGTGAAATGCTATGTTCCTCTTGATTAGTGTCTTAAAATAACAGACTGAAGCAGCCACATGCTGATAGACACTGGCTCCCAAAGTGCACTGAAACGCAGTGGCTGGCATTTCCCTCTCCACGATTCCACCAAAACTCACTGAGACGTGTGTGAAGCGCTATCCTGTGTTTATAAAGGTGGAGCCTCCAGCTTCATGGTGGTGAGTTTCTGAAAGGCATCCATAACACATGTTTTAAAGAAGGGAAATTCAAAGCAGGGAAGAGACCAAACTGAAAAATGCATTCCATTAGACATTTGGATTTTAGTGAATGGAAGAGTATCCCCAAAATTACCATTCTGAAGTAGATAGAATTTACTTTCAAACAAGTACATGTCTCTTTCATCACTTCAGTGTAGGCAAATCAATCAATTTTCAATTCTGCCATCATCAGTGTATGTTTCTAAGCATAGAATTTAAGTGACTCCACCCCTACCACTCTGAACGTTCCCTCAAATCCAGCCACATGCTCTAATGGGGCTGGGGAGAGGTCACGGTGGTTCTGGGCTGGAATTCATTGTTGTTAGTTGTTGTTAGGCACTACTGAGTGGAGTACGACCCATAGTGACCTTATGTACAACAGATCCAAACTCTGTCCTATCCTGTACTATGCTACACTTCCCGACACACTAGAACCCACTGCAGTAGTCACTGCCAAACCACCTGGCTGAGGGTCTTCCTCTCCTTCGCCAACTCTCAGCCTTTCCCAGCATGATGCCCCTCTCAAAAGAATAGCTTCTCCTAGCAACATGCCCAAAGTATGTGAGATGAAGCATTATTATTTTTGCCTCCAAAGAGCTCTCAGGCGGCACTTTCTCCAAGATATATTTGTTCTTTTGGCAGTCCATAGGATGTTTTGTACTCTTTTCCAATACCACAGCTCAGTTGTTTTTCTGTCATCCTTAGTGTCTCCAGCACAATTTTAAGGTATCAATTCTTCTGTCATCTTAATTCATTGCCCAACTTTCAGTTACACAGAAAGCTACTGAAAAGATCATGGCTTAGGTCAGGCGTACCTTAGTCTTTAGACTGGTATCCTTATTGTTTAACACTTTGGGGGAGGTCCTTGACAGCACACTTCCCTAATACAAAACATCTTTTAATTTCTTGACTGCTGCAACTATGAATGTTGATTATGGATCCAAATAAAATTAACTCATTGACAGTTTGAATTTTTTTTCCTCCATCTGTCATGACACTGCCTATTGTCCTAGTGGTGAGAATTTTTTTGTTTTCTTGGTGTTGAGATGTAATCCATATTGAAAGTTTCAGTCTTTTCTCTTCTGCAGTAAGTACTGCAAGTCCTCTTCACTTTCTGCAAGCAAGATTATGTCATCAGCATGTGGCAGGTTGTTGATGAATCTTCCTGCAATATTGATGCCATGGTCTTTTTGTGTTGAAGAGGACTGAATTCCCAAGGGCTATGAGAAGAACTTGGAGACTTAGAGTCTCGACGAAGGTGCAGCCAGAAAGTTTCTTAAAGGCAAAGATGAAAAGGCTTCATTTCAGATACTTGGCATATGTTCCTTGAAGAGAGGCATCACGCTTGTGAAGGTGGAAGGACACCAAAATAAGGAAGACCCTAAACCATGTGCATTGACACAGCGACAGCAGCAATGGGCTCAAATGTGTCAAGATTGTGAGGATGGCACGGGATAGCGCAGGGCTCGGATCTGCTGTTCATATGGTCACTATGAATCGCACGCAGATCAAGAGCACCAAACAACAAAAACTAAAAGAACAAACAAGTCTGTCTTAGATCAAGTGCAACCAGGCTGCTTCTTAGAGGCAAAGACAGTGAAACTTAGATCTTGAGGATGGGGCAGGATAGAGAAAGGTTTAGATCTGTTCACAGGGTCACTCAGCTGTAGGAGGCTCTGATGGCCAAGTGGCAAGGAGTTGTGCAGCCAACCCCAAAATATGTGGTTCAAACCCACCAGCTGCTCGGTGGGAGAAAGATAGACATGCTCCTCCTGTGTGATTTACTGTATCTGAGACCCCAGTAGGGGGTCAGCTATGAGTGGGTTCTGACTTGAAGGCACATAGTAACAATGAGGTGTAGTGACTGGATGGCACCTAAACCAGTCTTCCGGGAGAGGCTAGCCCAGTTGTAGTATGTGCTGCCACCTGGCGGCCACCTGTACAACTGCAGGAATCTGAGAAGGCAGTCCTCAACCAGAGTGAGCCTTCTGTGTTCCTCATAATTGTATCAAAATCCATTATCACCTAAAACATTCCCTTAATTTCAGTATGCCTCCAATTACTGAAAAAAAAAGAATCAACAAAGAATCTAAAGAAGAAAATAATTTCGTTTAAAACGAAACGAAAACGATTTTTAACATTTTTTAGTACTTTCTGTCTTATTGACTAAGTGCACTGTATTTAAAGGGCACAAGATAGGCATTCCAATCATCACACAGCTAGGCAGAGGGTATTTCTAATACATGATGCATTCTAAGTCATAATAACCCCACAGGACACATTTGAACAAGTCTATAGGATTTCCACAACTGTAAATCTTTGTGATTTTAAACCATGCAGCACCCCCTTGTACTGTTCTGATGACTGCTTCCAGTTCTACAAATATGCTTCATGAGTTTTGGGTTCCTGTAAGTGTTCTGAGATTCTCATTCTTTTCAATGCTGTCCATAATGTATTATGAGCTGCACTGTCTGAAGTTTTTGCATAATCAATACAACACATCCTTAGAAGAAACTTGACCTCACACACTTTGGGCATTCTGTCAAGAGGAGCCAGGTCTTGGAAGACTGCTTCATGCTGGGGAAGGTGGAGGATCAGAGAAAGTGAGGAAGACCCTCAACGGGATGAACTGACAGAGTGACTGTGACAATGGGCTGAAGCCTCCTGGAGGCTGTGAGGACAGCACAGGACAAGGAGAGGCTCAGATCTGCTGTCATAAGGCCACTATGAGTGTTAATTGACTCAGTGGCGCCTGACAGCAACAACAGCCACAAGTCTTTATGGGCACAGACTACGCCATCATTCTCCCATAGAGTGGCTGGTGGGTTTGGACCACCAACCTTCCAGTTAGCAGCCCAATACTTAACTCACTTCTCTACCAGGGCTCATTTTCTAAGGCATACACCAACTGAAAACAAAAACAAAAACAAAACAAAACTTTGCTGGGAATATAAAGAACTTCTATAAATCAGTAAGAGAAATAGCCGGGCCGGGGGTGGTGGTGGCGTGGGGGTGAGAAGAAAAGACCTGAGTAGGCATTTGACAAACATTATTTAAATAACCGATAAATAAACGAAAAATTGAACTATTTAATTATTCACTTAACAACAATAATATCAACATCGAGAGAGAGATCAGCTGGCCCAGTGGAGAGAAAGTGATGCTACCAAGAAAAAGGTGGGTGACTTTTAATCTGTGGCCCTCAGGCCTGTCTTTCATTGTTTTTGTCCAGACATTCCTCTAGGTCATATAGCCCTGGTGTACAAGTTGCCATACTGCGATCACTTTTGGTTGCTGTGAGGCTGAGCACGTGACACTGGTGTGTCAAATGCGTTAATGACTGGCTACCCAATGCAGACAGAGAGTGGGGTGGAGCTCCCCAATTAAAACAAGCTTGGAAGGAGTGGCATCCACTTCCCGTAATAGCTTGCCTCCGGAAACCCTATGAACTTGGAGAGAGGACAAAAGGCACCCAAGTGTCGAGGACTCTCCTTCATAGGGTCGCTATGAGTCACCTGCGACTCGACGGCACTTAACAACAACAACAACAATTATTCATAAGAGAAGCACAAAAGAAAAGTGCAATGTGGTATTGCTGCATTATCACAAGAAGGTTTGAAATGGGAAATTATAATACCAAGGGTTAATGAAGATGTGGAATAATCAGATTTATTCAACACCATTGAAGTGAGTGTAAATTTATGTAGCCACTTTGGAAATCTGGTGATATCTATACTCATTTCTCTATGATTAGGTTCCAAAGATCAGGTAATTATGCAGAAATAGACTATGTGAAAATGAAGGGGGGTAACATGAGATTACAAAATGGAAGATGACTACATCATTACATAATTTCAAGTTAGTCAAGCCACACTGGATAATCCCTCATAGCCAAGGTTACACTCATCTCACACCTCGGGATTTGTTACCACCTAAAGCATGTTACTAATGCACAAACTGCTTAGTAGATTTTCTATTTTTTTATTATGGTTGTAAAACCAAAGATAGCAAGATGGTAAGTGAGAAGGGAGTGTATTAAGTTGGATATACTCCTCCCCTCTAACCCAGCTTGGTGGTCCTCTTGTTGTATGTCCAATGTTGCTGTTTTGTGCCATGGAGTTGGAACCAACCCATAGCTGACCTTCCAGCAGGTTTTCAGGGCAGTAAATCACACAAGAGAAGACTACCCATCCTTCTCCCATAGAGCAGCTGGTGGACTCAAACTGTGTACCTTTGGGATTGCAGAGCAGCTTCTTGCTACTAGGCCACTGGTGCTCTGGACATACAACAGTGTATGTCTAATAGAAATGGCTATATTCACCATGAAAAATGAAATACTTTTAACAGCACCAAACTGGAAGCAGCCTCCACATCCATCCATTGTAGAGCCTGGTTGATAACTGTAAATATTCATAGAATGAATATTCTATTCAGCCGTGAGAAGAGTCAAACTTCAATTATATGTAACAATATCAATGAACCTTACACACACACTGTTGAGCAAGTGAAAACACACCAAAAAGGGAGGGCGGATGGAGTATAAAGTTTAAAAGACAAAACTCATCTTTTGTGTTAGAAGCCAAGTGTCAGAAACTCAAACTCATTGGAACTGACTCCAAGCTGACCCTCCTGCAGGTTTTCAGAGGCTGTAAATCTCATGTGGTGGGTGAGGGCCCATCTGTCTCCTGGAGAGCCATCGGTGAATTCAAATGGACAGAGAGGTGCCACATTTGGGTTTATCAGTAGACCTCCCTGGCCACTACACCATCAGTGCTCCCCAAAAGTCAAGACAGTCACTCCAAAAAACTTTATAAAGAAGGTGAGAAGGCAAATTAGAGAATGAAAGACAAAATTGGAGACCACATATCAGATAAAGGTTTAATATCCAAAATAGTTTGGAAAAGAAAAGAAGACCCTCGACTAGGTGGATTGGCCAGGTGAGTGCTGCAACGGGCTCTAGTGCATCAGGAGGTGTGAGGACGACACAGGATAGAGCAGGGCTCACGTGTGGTTCATGGGGTCACTATCGGCTGTACTTGCCTTGACGGCACCTAATAATAACATAACAGTCCAAAATATATAAAGAGCTCCTAAAACTCAACACAAAAAATGCAAACCATCCAATTAAAAATGGGCAATTGATGTGATTTCCATGTCTCCAAATGTTTGCTGAGATAACCATTCGATTTCTAATTAATTTATTTTATTGTTGACTGCCTTCAAGTCGAGCATGACTCATAGCGACACTGCGAACAAAACGCCTGGACCCTCTACAACAATCAATATTTATCAAAGTTCATAGAGTTTTATTGATTTCCTAACAACAATGTTAAACTGAATGAGCATTTCTAGAAAAAGAAATCAACTCTTTGAGATAATGATAGTTTTTAAAATATTGCTGACTTGGATTGCAAGCAGTTTTGGGGAATTTTGCATATTTCGTGACAACTGGCCTGTTATTTTTCTATCTCAAACCCTTCTTATCTGAGCTTAAAATGAGAAACCCTGCTTATCTGAGTTTAGAATGAGCTGGGATGTATTTTGTTCTCTTCTATAATGCCAAATAGTTTGGAGAAGATGGGAATTAACTTGTTCCATAAATGTTGGGCTGAATTCACCAGTAAAGCCTTTGGGTCTGGTGAAACATTTTTTAATCACTGATTCAAATTAGTTCACAGCTATGGAATTATTCCATTTTCTATTTCTTCTCAAGTCAGTTATGGTAAATTAAGTTTTGTAGGAACATGTACATTTAATCTGTTTTCAAGTTTATTGGCATCATCGTTCATAATGCCCTTTTATTCTCTGCTGCCTGCCATGGACGCGCCTTTTCCACTTCGAATGTTGTTTATTTGTGCTTTCCTGTTCTTCCCCATGAATCTTCGCAGGTTTGTCATATTCATTCCTCTTTCCTGGAACCAGTTTTTGGCTGTGCAATGCTCTATTATATATTTCTTTTCTACTTCATTAGTTTTTACATTTATCTTTATTATTTCTTTTTCCCCTCCTGCATTCTTTGGGCTGAGTCCACGAGAGCCTGACTCTGAAGACTGACATTTGGGACATCTGGTGTAAGTAGCGGTTTTCAAGCTCTGCTACGCAAAATTCCTCGGCAGTGTCTTGCAGGCAACCGGGGAGGGTCCCCCAGCTTCACGCCTTTCTCAGCTCTTTAAATCAAAATGGCATCATGTTGGTTCAACTTCACATGGAGTTCTTCCTTAAAGTTTGAAGAACATGGTTCCACACGAAACAAAAGCTTTCTTTAAAAGACTGGAAAACTGTACAATGGCTGTCCAATGAGGTCCTCCCCCCAATATGCTTCAATAGTTAAGAGACACCCATATTTTGATCAACAATGCAGTGAGTTACTACGTACCAATTTGCAGCCAGGGAAATGTGTCCACATCTGACAGTGACAGACTCCCAACCCAGAGGGATCAGATTCTGTAATCCCATCTACTTACAGAAAATCAATTCTTTTAAGTATAAAAGGTTTTGGTGCTTTTGCTGCCAGTAATAACAAGAATTTGTGCTGAGTCTTGGGCTAAGTTTGCGGTTTGGGTTCCCCCCCCCTAAACAGTCCTTCAGGTAGAGCCCCTCCAGGATGGATTTGAAAGAATCGCCTTTCACGAGTTCAAAGCAGACTACTTCTCTGCTCTTACGTATCTCATTAGTTCATCAAACACAGCCACGAGAACACACCACATCTTTGTGCTTAATTTTCTGCAGGCTTCATTTTTAACCCTAATCTTGAATGAGATGCAAACAGACTTTCGGTCCAATGATCGCTTTACACATCATCTTCATAGACCATCTGCTATCACTAAGAAACCAGTGAGGAACAGTGTGAACCAGAAACCGACCCACTGACATCCAGTCCATTCTGACGCATCACCCCCAGCAGGACAGAGAAAAGGCTTCCGAGGATTTCCGCGGCTGCACCATCTTTCTCCAAGTGACTGGCGGGTTCAAACCACCGACCTTCCGGCTGTCAGCCGAGGGCTTTAACACCTGTGCCACCAGGGTCCTAAATGAATGGGTAGAGAAGCTGTGGTATATTCGCACAATGGAATACTATGCTGCATTGAAAAACAAGGAACTCATGCAATATTATTCAAAATGGGTGACCCTGGAGGACATTATGCTGAGTGAGGTATCTCAGTCACAAAGGGACAAATGCTATATGGTGCCACTGTTGTAGAATGAGGCTGGGATTGGGGTGGGGGTAAGACTGAGAAAAGCTGGATGAAATATGTTTACGGCATTGAAGTCTATGGGGGAGAGAATAGTCTAAAAGTACTATATTTTTAGGGCATTATTTTTATCATAGGAGTACGCAATGAGGGTTGCAGAGTGGATTATATTTGGGGTTGGGGGTGGGGAGGTGCGGGGGGATTGTGTACCAATGAGGGAGTTTTTCTTTTGCTTTTCAAGGAGAGGAGCAAACGGGGGGTGGGGGTTGTGCAGGGAGAAGGGTGCAACAATGAATGAATGGAATTCCAAAATCTCTGTAGATGTTCATTGAAATGAAAAATAAACAAACTAAATTAAAATTTTTTTAAAAAATAAAAGAAAGGTGTTAGGTGGTATCTGTCAATATAAAACTTTGTTGTTAAGTGCTACTGAGTTAAGTATGACGCACAGTAACACAGTGAACGGCAGATCTGACCCTGTCCTGTCCTGTGCCGTTCTCACTTTTCCTGACGCACTCTGCTTCCTGCTGAAGTCACTGTGTCAACATACCTGGTTGAGGGTCTTCCTCCCCTTTCCTGTCTCTATACTTTTCCAAGCATGACGTCCCTTTCCAAGGAATAGCCTCTCCCAGCAACGGGCCCAAAATATGTGAGACGAAGGTATGTGAGACGAAGGTATGTGAGACGAAGGTTGGGGTTTTTGCCTCCAATGAGCACTCTGGCTTCATCCTCTCTAAGACATATCTGTTTGTCCTTTTGGCAGTCCATGGATATTCAGTCCTCCAACATCACAGCTCAAAGGTATCAATGCTTCTTCTCAATATAAAATTTCAGGTAGCATTAATCAGTTGAATATCAATCCTTACTTCCATGAACAGAAAAACTTTATACATGTAACTATGTAATCTGACATAAAGTCAAAGCTATAAATACATCCTTAATGTCTGAAACCTATTTCTCTGCCAAAAATTAAGGAATGATGATTTCTTAAAAACACAAACTAACTGGCAACCCTATTTTCTCTCCCCTTCTTGCCTCCAATGCTTAGAGCTAAGTAATCTGATTTAAAATTTAGACTAATTATCATGTCTTTTCACCGAGGCAAATAGATGATTACCTGCCTTCATGCAAATGATGTGCATTCACTTTCACAAACCAAGAGTAGTAATTAGCTGAACCTGCTAGCTAATTACCATGGGGTGGGGGGGATGGCTTCAACAATGACAAAAAATCTCAATTGCTGATTGGGACAGGCAGGCTTTATTATTGCAACACATGGTGCCAAACATTCCTGAATACGTGCATACTTCCAGAACATTTGAGGGAGATATTTTCCACTAATGCAATCATTCTGAAAGACCACGAAGGCCAAGTGGACTCACAATTAGATATAGTATTGTTTTGTTTTTAGCTATGTGGCAAATTGGTGCTATTTGCCCTTAAAAATTACCCAGGAGGGTGTTCAAAATATCCCATTTTACATGATCCAGGCATTTAGGGTCTCATCTGAGTAGTATGAGAAGGTATTTCCAAGGGCATTGCTTTGGATTTATAAAATAGAAAAGGAAAAAAGTTTGGTCCTGCCATGAAGTGCTCAGCAGCCCAGCTCCAAATCCCTCACTGACCCTCTCACTCCCCCACTGACGATGTCTTTGCCACAGCAATTCACCGGCTAATTCTAAATGGAAGTGAAAATTTCCAAGGTAGCCTTCCACATGCTTGTGGGACTTTGAGATACATATATATATATGCATATGCATATGCATATACATATACATATACATATACATATACATATACATATACATACACACACACATCTATGTATATCCAGAGCCAAGAGGGGCAATGTTCTGTAAACTCCTTAACCATAACCAAACACCCTGAGAGAAGGAATTCCTGGTCCTGGGGCCTTGAGACCATAGTCTCTGGAAATATCAAGGTTAACTGGCATAACACAGTCAATCCACAAAGACAATATTTCACATTCTATTTAGATGAATATAGCAACTAGAGACTTGGAAGCTTGCAGGCAGCCATTGAAGGTGCAAACCTGGGCCTCTCCTGGTCTGGAGCAAAGAAGCAGGAAGAAAAGCCAGGATGGGCTGGAACAATTAGTCCAAAGGACTAGCAGCATGGACAAACGTCCATTTCCACACCCCTGACACCAGGACTACATGGTGCCCGGCCGCCACTACCGACCATGCTAAAGGTTCACATGAGAAATTCTGGATAAAGTGTGTGTAGCGCGGGGGGATGTGGAACACAACTGATATAAAAAAGGGCAGGCTCACTGGTAATAGACTGGTGGACTCCCCAAATTCTGGCCTTCCTTGTTGTTGTTATGGTTGTTAGGAACCATCAAATACAACTCACCGTGACCCTATGAACAACAAATCGGAACTCTGTCCTGTCCTGTGCCGTCCTCATCATCTCTGATACACCAGAGCCCATTGCTGCAGTCACTGTGTCAATCCATCTCACTGAGGGTCTTCCTCTCTTTCACTGACTTTCTGTTCTTCCAAACATGATGTCCCTTTCCAAGGTTCTATTACATAGAAACCATATGTACTATGGACCTTAATTATCATAATTGGAAGCAGGAGTGGCATCCACTTGCTAAAGAACACGCCTCCGGAAACTCTAAGGATAAACGTGGATAGTTATAGAAAGGCTTCAAGTCTTTTGATCATAGGGTCACTAAGGGCTGTGCTCCACTAGAAGGCAATCAACAACAACAATTATCATAAACTCACTCCAGTGGCTCAAGCTTTAGCCAAACAATTGTTGCGTGCCATCGAGTTAGAACTCACAGCTGACCCCCCAGTAGGTTCTCAGAGGCTGTAAATTGTTCAGGAGGAGATTGTCCATCTAATATCCCACGCTCAAAAAAATGCTGAAGATCATTCAAAAACATCTGCAGCTGGACACTGATAGAGACCTGCCAGGAACTGAAGTCAGACCCAGAAGAGAACGTGGAACAAGGGAGCAACTGGTGGATTTGAACCATCTGTCTCGGGTTTGGCAGGACAACCTTTTTCTCACTAAGCCACCACAGCTCCCTGGCCAAACAAGAGTCAGGGGTATAAGTTGACAACTAATACAAGGTCAGCAATCCCCAGCCTCACCAATCACATACGTGAGCCTTTGTCCAAGGACGAAGCCCTGAAGGCAGGAAGGGCTAGGGTAGAAGGAGTAATGGAAATGAGGACAACAAGGAGAAAAGTGGGAGAAGCACGAGCACACTGTGGTTTTTTAACTGTCATAAAACAATTGTGTCTAAGTGGTTGCCTGGCAAGCCAATTAGCTTTATAAACTTTCACTCGAATCATAATAGGTAAAAAAAGGAGAAATTCTTGATAATTCCAATTTCTTCATCACTTATTATGATGTTTATTTGCCCAGTTGTGAGGACATTTCTTTACGTTCAGGTGTAATCCTTGCCAAAGATGGACTTTTTACTTGTATAAGTAAGGGCTTCAAATCATCTGAGTTTCTGGAAAGGAAAGTTGCATTTCTCAGGCTATCTATGGATGAGTCTTCCTCCAATCCTGATGCAATGTTATTTTCACTTAATTCTGCTTCTTGGGTCATTTGCTCGCCATAAGTGAGTGAGGTGAAGGGGTACAGCCCTGCTGGACAGCTTATCCCTTTTTTAAGCAATGTTTTAAATCTATTTTAAACAACCCCTTGTTCAGTTCAAATGCCTATCTCTTGATCCATGTACAGACTTCACATATGAGCACAGTTAAGTCTTCTGGAATTCCCATTTTTCACAACAGGCTCCAAAATCTGTTCTGGTCCATGGTCAGATGTCTTTGCATAGTCAACAAAAACATAGGTAAACATCTGTCTGGTATCCTTTGCTTTCGGCCAACATCCACTTCACATCAGCAATGAGATCCCTTGTTTCACATTCTCTTCTGGGTCTGGCTTCAGTTCCTGGCAGGTCTCTATCAATGTCCAGCTGCAGATGTTTTTGAATTATCTTCAACATTTTTTTTAGCATGGGATATTAATGACATTTCATATTTAAGCTCCTTTAAATTAGGATTTGACGGCTCTCCTCACTCGCCTCTTCCCCCCCCACCACCCATCTATCATATGGTGACCAGATTAATCTGCTTCAAACAAGGCTTTTAGAGGTCACTCTGGTTCTCAAATGCTTCCAACTTCTCCCCACTGATTAGAGGCTGGAGTTCCAAAGCCTTAGCCTCTGGTTCAAGGCTTTGTACAATAGTTTCCATATATCCGTTCAGCTCCCAATCCCCTGAACTCTGCTTCCAGCCAAAAAAGAAAATTCAGCTGAGGTTTTCTCATGTCAGTATCTCCACGCTTTCTCTCTCTTCTGGCTGGCCCCATATCCACACTTTTTTTTAATAAATAAAAAAATGTTATACAACCTTGAACTCATAAACTAGCCTTTTTTCTTTCTCACAAGGCCTTTCCTAGCTCCTTGAACCCTTAGAATTCTCTCATTTCCCCCCCTATTGTCTGTGATCATGAGTTTATTTCCTTCTCTTACATATTATTTTATTTTAAAATGCTGACTTGCTGATAGCTTTGAGTATCTTGGAGTTCTTAGAGGCAAGGGCCACTTATCTACTTCTTTGTGTCCACGCACCCTCAGTGAGGCAGTGGTGAACCACTTAGGTGTGAACTGACAGGTGAGTAGATAGCTTCAGTAAAGGTTCACCACCCCTGAAACCCTGGAGAGCAGAGTCCACTCGGTCCCAGGGGTCACTGTGAACTGGAATTGCCTCAGAGGCTGTGAGCTGAGCTCTGTGCCTTTGGAGATGCCTCCAGATATGGTAACCAGAATTCACTTTTAAAAAACACATTGATTCTTCTTTCAGCCAGAAAATACACACCTTATAAAATTATTGGATATAATTACATACTTTAAAAACAACAACAACAAAACCAACAACTTTTTTTTTTAATTTCCTTTAACTCTTCCCCCCCCCCACACACAAACAGAATCTGAAGAGTATAAAATGAAGAGTATAATTGGGTCATTTCTCAAAGTTGATAGTTATATAAAGGCTTCAGATCTTTTGTTCATAGGGTTGCTATGAATTGTGTTCAATTTAACGGCAAACAACAACAATAACAACAACAACATAATTGGGTAGACAGACTTCATGTTCTCTGAGTCTTGTTTTAGGGACAGAGTTGAGATTTTTTTCATATTTTTAAAAATTTTTTATTTTATACTGGTTTGCTTATAAAGTTCATATACATTGTGTTTCACACTACCCTTTATTCAGATTGTGCTTTATACAATCATTCCTGTTCATTATGTTTTATAAAATTAATCACCATTGAACTATGCCCACCATTACTCTGTCTTAGAACAGAGTTTTAAGTTGCATAAACTCACCCTGTAAGCTAGATCATAAGAAGTTTGGTTCTTGTTATGATTAAATTATACTTTTCCTAATATGGTGGCCTAGTGGCAAGAAGCTGTGCTGCAATCCCGAAGGCATGTGGTTCGGGGCCACCAGCTGCTCTACAGGAGAAGGATGGGCAATCTCCTCCCAGGCAATTAACTGCTTCTAGAAAGCCACCCAGAGGGTCAGCTATGGATCTGTTCCAACTAGACAGTACACAACAATATGTCATAATCCTTGGGCCTCTGGATAAAAATCCCTTATGGAATTTTGTTATGTTAATTTGAGTGTATCTAAGTATATGATGAGCCCTATTTAGTCAGTTCTCTCTTACACACACACACACACAGAGGAAGGCAGATGTCTGCAAGGCTCTCCCCCAGGAACCAGAAAATGCCCAGAACTACCAACAGGGAAGGAACTGTCATAGCTCAGACACAGCTCAGGTTCTGATTTGGACTTGACCTTCTAGAACAGTGTGTGTGTGTGTGTAGGGGAGAATCTGTCCTTTAAAACTGAGCTCTAGTGGGCAAGAAGGTTGGAGGCCACCAGCTGCTCACACCAGTGTCAAAGAAGTATTATACAATTAAGATGGTCTTTTTTAAAGAATATTTTCTTATTCATTTTCAAATGAACAAACTTTGACCTCTCTGGACTACTGATTTGAAACTGAAAACTTACATATTATACACACAACTTTCACTAACAGCCTATGAGGAAAAGTACCCTGTTCTAAAAGGTAATAAATGTACAATCTAGTCAACATTTTGTTCTCTTGTATCTTCAAGCACTGGTGTTTTTTAAATGACAATAAAATTTAGCAAACTTTTATTTGAGGGATTAAAAATTGATCCTGCAAACTGTAAAATGTGCAATGTAGAGAAATACAAGAGAAAACCCGAAAGACCTTTCAGTAGGGTGCCACGAGAGCTCTGCACTGTGACAGTGACACCCTTAGTCAGCCTCTGGATTTTTATCATTTGTAGAGGTATTTAACAGATCAGGCTTGGGTTACAAACACAATCACACAAAGAATAATCTAGTGAAAACATCAAGCTTGGAGATGTCCCAAACTTCCAGCCAAGATGAAGAAAACCCCTATGGATATACAGATCATAACATCTGTTGTAACATCTGTTGGACACCAATTTAAAAGAGATTCAATTTAAGCAAGAGAATTGCTTCGTTCTGACACATTTCATCCCTTAAATATGATTATGCATATTGGCTGAAAACATCAACCCTTGAAAGTTTCCAAAAACTTTTTAAACATTTGTTCACATACTGGAACACACAGGCCATTTTGGGTTTTTTCTAAACTGAAAATACAGTCCACTTAGAAAGACTTCATGTACTCAGAATCAAGTGTGTTCTGAGAACACTTCGCGCCAAGAGAGAACAGAATTTTATTAAACAAAACAACCCAGTAACGGTTTCAATAGATTGCAAGATAAATATGCACCAAGTAGTAAAAATAAAAAGTAATTAATCTGATATAACTCCTCAAGGACCATAATACTTTGTAAGAGGGGAAAAGAAAATCAAATACTACATTCATAGGTACTGCTGTCCTTTCAAAGGAAGCTCTTAAGTGCAATACTGAGTCTCTTGCGTCGAGCAGACATTATATTTTGTGATTAGAACCTGGAGGGCTTCAAGGTGTAGAGAGGATGAGAGAAAAAGATGAAGACCCTCAAATAAGAAGGACTGACGCAGTGGTTACAAGAGTGAGTTCAAACATTTGAACGATGATGAAAGTGGCCCCAGACCAGGCAACTTTCATTCATTTTGTACCCAGGTCACTATCTGAACCAACAAGGTAGCACTTCAAATCAACAATGTGCCTACTACCCCATCTAGTGCCCAAACTGTGAATGGCAGTTAGAGGAGACATTTTTCTCCAAGTTCCTCTTTCTGAAAGCTACTTTTTTAAAAGCAGTTTAGACTAAGGTGCACCTGACACAGACCATGGTCTTTGCCATTACTTGCTATGCAGCAGAGAGCTGGACAATGACTAGGGATGATAGAAGGAGAGTTTGATGCCTTTGAGCTGTGGTGCTGGAGAAGAGTACTGAATATACCATGGACGGCTAGGAGAACAAACAAGTTCGTCCTGGAAAAGGTGAAGCCAGGCTGCTCCTTGGAGGCAAGGATTCTTTAGCTTCGTCCATCATACTATGACATACTTTGGACATGTTGCAAGGCAGAATCAGTCCTTGGAGAGAGGCATCATGCTTGGGAGGGTGGAGGGACAGCACAGGAGAGAAAGACCCTCGATGAGAAGGGATAATGGGGATAGGCGTGTCGGTACTTAGGGTCACTATGAGTCGCAGGTGACTCGACAGCACATAACAACAACAACAATTACCTAAAAATTAAGGATAGATCGTTTATGTGTAAACTTTTAGCTCTCTAATCATTCCCAGAATGCTAAAATTAATAAATGCCTATAAAGTGCTATTAAAATGACATAAAACAAGTTTTAAAAACATAAAGATAGGAATTTCATAATGGGGTTATTTATTTTTAAGATCTGTTGTAGAAGTTTTAATCATGAATGGCTAAGCAGCTACTGCATGATTTATGGCATTTACGGATTATACATAAAGAAAACACGCGAGAAATAATTAGAAAATGAATGTCAAATACAGTATGAAAAGATATGCAAGAAAATACTTAATCCTTCGGCTGTTATCAGGATTGTTTGGCTTGCAAACTGGGTAGCAAGTTGTGCTGCCAACCTAAAAGTAGGTAGTTCTAATCCATCAGCCGCTGCTCTGAAAACCATGGACAATCTCCCTCCATGCAATCTCTGGGCTCTGAAGACCCTCTGGAGAGTCAACTATGAGGAGTCAGTTCCAACTTGACAACAATGACCGACTGAACGTTTGTTTGTATGACTAATTCTAGCTCTGAATTACCCTCTAAACTCATCGTATCGTGCTGGTAAGTGACGTGGAGTTGTTTCCAACTTCACAGTCATCCTGTGTACAACCGAAACACTGCTCGATCCTGGGCCACACCCACAAGTGTTCCTCTATCGGAGGCCACTGTTGCAGCTCCTGTCAATCATTTCCTTGAGGGTCTTCCTCTTTTTGACTGGCTCCCTTTTCACCAAGCATGATGTCTTCCTCTGGAACTAGTGCCTCCTGATAACAGGTCCAAAATATCCTCATTTCTAAGGAGGGTTCTGGCCATTTTTCTCCCAAGATACATTTTGTCCTTCTTCGGGTAGTCCAGGGAATAGTCACTATTCTGTGTCAACATCATGATTCAAAGGTATCAATTTTCTGGTCGTCTTTATTCATGATTCTAATGTACACTGTGTTGTAATTATTTTGGCAACAAAAATATTAAGAAATCTAATTTTATCACCATATCTAGTGATTCCACATATTTAAAAGAAAAATATATCCAAATGTCACAAACCTATGACAAAAACGGTTAATTTTTGGTTTAGAGAAAGAAATAATGTTTGCACACACAAATAATCAATTCTATTACTGTGGTGGGGGGAGTGGTGAAGGCATGGTGTTGGATTTAGACCTGAGATGTAAAAGCTGCAGGAGTCAGAGCGGTTCATCTCTATCTTGCCCTCTAAGTCCTGATTTGCTTGGGAAGAATTCACATCACATTTACAGTGCAACTAACTGTAGAAGCTCCTGCTTTTTAAATAGCATCACAACAACACGTAGGCATGTTCAAAATAGCCTACACATATCCAAAGAAACACAGTCACATTCTGCCAAAGAAAATATATTCTTGAGAACCGTGAAATGGCCCAACTTAACAAAAACACAATCATATAAAAAAATGTCCAGTAAACTCAATGCTTTTCTTGCATAGAAAACTCCCTTCAACTATCATTTACTTTTCAGCAATGATGGTACAGATATCAGGGGACCAGGCAATGGTTTGCTCCATTGTGCTGAGTTGGAATTGATTCAAGGGCACCTAAGAACATTTTAAAAATGAAATAAAATTCATATTGTAGAGTATGTTAAGGGATATAAAACAACTTGTTTGTAGAATCTTAGAAGAAGGTGCACCAACCTTTAAAGCCGTGTCGAGGTCAGGTGGCCCTAATGATTTCCTGCCTCCTGCTGTCCATACCTTTGTAAAATCCTCTCCCCTTGAGTGTAGAGGAGACCTGTGGCTTCGTAAGTGTTGTCGGGTGTTACTGAGTCATTTCCAACTCAAGGTGAGTGACCTACGTGACAGGGTTTTCTAGGTTTTCTCTCACAGGGTTTTCTAGGCTGTGACCCTGACAGAGGCCGACTGCTGCCAGGCTTTCCCTTGGGCACGGTTTGGTTGTTGTTGCTTTTGTGGTAGGTGCTGCTGAGTCAGGTAAGACTCATGATGACCCTACGAACAATGGGTCTGAACCCTGTCCTATCCTGGACCATCTTGTCATTTCTGACAGGCCTGAACTCATGGCTGTAGTCACTGTGTCAACGCATCTGGTTGAGTGTCTTCCTCTCCTTCGTTGACAGTCCACCTTTCTAAGCATGATGTCCCTCTCCAAGGAACAGCCTCTCCTAACAACATGCCCAAAGTATGTGAGATGATGCTTCGCCATCCTTTCCTCCAAGGAGCACTCTGGCTGCACTTTCTCCAAAACATATCTATTTGTTCTTTTGGAAGTCCATGGGATATTCGGTACTCTTCACCACCACAGCTAAAAGGTATTGATTCTTCTGTCATCCTTATTCATTGTCCAGCTCCCAGATGCACAGCAAGTGATTGAAAAGACCATGGCTTGAATCAGACACACCTCAGTCTTTAAACTGACCTTATTACTTCTCAGAACTTTGAAGAGATCCTTGACAGCAGACTTTCTCACTGCAATACGCTTTTTTAATTTTTTGCTGTATATTAGATAACACTATATGGTAAACTGAACTTTGATAAATGTCGATAGTTATAGAAAGGCTTCCTGCCTTTTGTTCATGGTAGCGATGAGCCGTGCAAACAACAACAACATATGGTAAAAGTGGTAGAATGTTACTCCATGACTGTTGTGTTATAGGAAGTTCTGGCTTAATTTACCAGGATGGAACTACACTTTCTAGGCTTGAAGAAGGAAGCAACTCTGTTAAAGAAGCCTTGCAAGGACCTCTAGGACCAAGTATAGCCTTCAACTAACAATAAGTGAAAAGCCAGATCCTTCTGTCCTACAACTTCAGGAAATGCATTCTTCCAGCAAACTAAAGAAGCTTGAACGCTGGCTCTGCTGGCTGGCAATGGTCATCCGACTTGGCTGAGTTGTGCCTACTCTCTTGCCCCACAGAAATTTTGGGGTAATGAGTGTGACTTGTCTTAAGATGGTTGTTTTAATGTGCTGTCGAGTTGCTTATGACTCATAGTGACTCTCATTGTCTCTGACACAGACCTACCTCCATTATCCCAGTTACTAAGTCAATCCATCTCATCGAGGGTCTTCCTCTCTTGTGCTGTCCCTCCACTCTCCCAAACATGATGTCCCTCTCTAAGGACTGGCCCCTCTTTGCAACATGTCCAAAGTATGTCAGATGAAGCTTCAAAATCCTTGTCTCCAAGGAGCAGCCTGGTTTCACCCTCTCTAGGATGAACCTGTTTGTTCTCCTATCAGTCCATGGTATATTTAATACTCTTGCTTCTATTTGGCAAATCTTTTCTACAGCAATGGAAAACTAATATAAGTTGTATGTCAAAGTAAACAATTTCATAAAATTATTGAAAATAAAGATGAGCTCTGAGACTGGCAGACAATACACCCTCAGAGAGGAGCTAAATAGTTGGGGTCTGCTCCACATAGAGTCAGAAAGCCCAGGGCAAGTTCTGATCCACAGTTTCAAGGAAATGATCTATTTGAGGATTGGCACGCGTGTAATCATCTAAACCACCAGCCACTTCTGCTTGCGGCTCTGTGGTGCCTTGCATGTTGTTGTGAGGTGGGAGCTAGTCCAGTGGTGCTTCAAATATCAACGGTGTCATCCATGGTGGACAAGTTTCAGCAGAGCTTCTAAGCTAGTATAGAGTAAGAAGAAAGGCCTGGTGCTCTACCTGTGAAAATCCAACAATGAAAAATTTATAGATACAAACCCACTTCGTCTGTTGTAGTATTTAGGAGATGAGCCCGTCAGGTTGGAAGGCACACAAAACACAACAGTTACAACAATGAACTCCAACACCCCGCGATGGAGCGGGATCACGTGGTGTTTCATTCTGTTAAATGAAAGGTCACTGAGTTGGTGCTAACTAGATAGATGGCAGCTATAAAAGCCACAAAATAAATGCCAATGAATAACTAGAATAAATGGTAAACAGGCGCATGTGTGGGTTCATAGGAGACAACCTCTGTCAGTGAAATCTCTTCAAGCTATAGGAAACTCAAGGCCCAGTTCCTCCCTGTGGGAGACAACGAGATTGTCTCAGAAGAGAGCATGGTTCAGAGTTGTTGTATATAAGAGTCACAAGGAAAAAGTAGGTGTGCCATCCACTTCATAAGCAACACTCCTCTGGAAACTCTATGAACTTTGAGAAATGACAATACTTATAGAAAGGCTTCAGGTCTCTTGTTCAGAGGGTCAATATGATTTGTGCTTGACTCGACAGCAATCAACAACAACAAACATGAGTCGCAAGCAACTCAATAGCACTGAAAAATGACAGAAAATATAATTCCATCCATAACATCCTTAGAGACCCGGCATATAGAAGGTATTGGAAAATCTAATATGAACCAATCATTAAAAAAAAAAAAAGGAAAACTCAAGGCAAGAGCATTAACCAAAAAAAGGGGGATTCACTGACTCTCATAAGGAAAATGTCTGACGGTGGCCCTGGCGTGGTGGCCACCATCCTCAAGGCGCTGACATTTTCAAAGCTCTCCCTGTCCACCTACGTGTGTCAACATCATATCCGCACTAGCTCCCACCTCGTGTTGACAAAGAGCACACTATGCCATTCATGGCTTCCACGGAATAGAGGAGAAACTGTTCTTCAACAAGCCAATAGACGCCTCCATGCCTGTCCCTAACCTGGTGCATACACCTTAAACCAAGCCCCACAGCAAGGATGCTTCAAAAAAGCCAGCGACAGTCAACGCTGAAGCCAAGACTATTTCCGTTCCAGCAAACTACATGGCTGATCATGCACGCGAGAAAAGCTCTTCCCAGGAGAATGTGAGTGTAATTGGCAGATGTCAATCTACCAAAGAGCAAACTACAATGGCAATCAAGAGCCCAAGCAGCGGCTGTGGTGTCCACGTTGACTTACGATGAGCACATGTGAGCCAGAGGACGGTGGGGCGCCATGGAATTTTCAGTGGCCACCTTTCTAACCGCCGTAGAACTCCAGGCTCTTTCCTCCAGCATGGCTCTGCGAGGGACTCCAACCCTCAACATTTCAGCTAGCAGGCAAGTATCTGTGCCACCCAGGGACTCCTACTAATTGTGAAAGGAAAGGTTAGCATGACTATAGATATAACACACAGGTAGCTCCTGTCTTACAAGGTATTCAACTTATGATGATGAATTACACTTAAGATCTTTGGAGTTTTGTTCTGTTGTTGTGTATCATTGAGTCTGAACCAATCCAAAGATGACCCTCCGGTGGGCTTTCAGAGGCAGTAAATTGAAGAAGAGGAGATTGCCTGTCCTTCTCTCATGGAGCAGCTGGTGGATTTGAACCACATACCTGTGGGACTGCAGAGCAGCTTCTTACATTATTAGGAATATGAACCATATACAGTGTTGCAGTGTGTGATTTACTGATTATTAAGATTCTCAGATGTTTACAGATGTTCAACTTTATGATTTTCTGGTCAAAATATTGCCACACAGCAGGCCATGGTACTCTACTATGATGTTGGGAATCATAGTGGATAGAAATTTGGGCAATGTTCAACTTTAACACCATACAACAATTGAACAGTATGTTGTTGTGTGTTACTCACGGCGACCCTATGTCAAGCAGCTCTGAAGCTTGCCCTGTCCTGAGCCAGTCTCACTAATTCTGAAACACCTACACCCATTGCCCTAGTTACATTATCAATCCATATCATCCAGGGTCTTCCTCTCCTGCACTGTCCCTCCACCCTTCCAAGCATGATGTTCTTCTCCAAGGATTGGTCCCTTCTGACCATGTGCCCAAAGTATGTGAGACAGAGCTTCAAAATCCTAGCCTCCAAGAAGAAACTTGGTTTCACCCTCTCCAAGATAAATATATTTGTTTTCTTGGCAGTTCATGGTATGTTCAAGACTCTTCTCCAGCACCACAACTCAAAGGCATTGATTCTTCTTTTATCCTCCTCAGTCATTATCCAGCTCTCAAAATCATGCAGAATCATGGAATGGATCAGGTGCACCTTAGTCTCTAGACTAACAACATTGCTTCTCAGTGGAAAGGTCCCTGACTGTAGATTTACCTAATGCAATTCACCTTTTGATTTCCTGCACCCCAAAATCATCAGTACTTTCTAAGATATGTGAACATGCTCCAAACCATTGATCAGGATATGGGAAAAAAATCCATGTGGCAAAACCTCTGGACATGAAATTTGATACTGCCAATGTGCAACAGCATATGTATCATGCCGAAGGGGGAGTAAGGGGGAGTAAGGGAGAAGGAAATGCTGAAGAAGGAAGGAAGGAAGGAAGGAAGGAAGGAAGGAAGGAAGGAAGGAAGGAAGGAAGGAAGGAAGGAAGGAAGGAAGGAAGGAAGGAAGGAAGGAAGGAAGGAAGGAAGGAAATAGAAAGAAGGAGCGAAGTTGTCAAAAATCATTACAGAGAAAGGATTAGCTAAAGCTCTTTATAAACAAAACCAGGAACTTTAGTTGTTTAACCACATGGACCCAAAACAGTGGTTGCTTTACTAAAGTTAATAGGAAGACTCGGGAAGAGAAATATGTTAACATGAAATATATGAAGAGAAAAGGGGAAAGGACCATATAGACAATTCTTACTATTTCTCTGCCTAGAAACACCATTCCTTTGCCCAGGAATAGGCCAGAGATGATCCAGGGCCTTCCACAAGTGGAGTTAATACCATCAGAAAAAATGCCAGGGCTGTCAAGACTTCTTTATCATTGGAGTAAATTTTAATGGCTTGTGTAATTCTTAGTGTATGTGTGAATGTATTGAAATAAATCTATAAGCTTATATGCAATGTTCCCAACCTTCAAAGACAAATAAAGGTAAAATTTTAATAACATTGATAAAAAAGGCAATTAGAATAAAAAATTTTAAAAAGAAGCATTCTACTACATCAAAACTGACTTACAATTGAGTTATAGGAAAAGAACTTCATCATAAGTCTGAGTAACAAAATGAAGTTTAAGGAAATTAAACCTAGATTTATATAATCTTGTAACCAAATGTAGTTCTTTTTTGTTGTTGTTAGTGTTAATATTTCTTTTATATTCACTAACATACGAAGTACACATATCATCCGGGAGGCTGGGCTCTACAAGGAAGAATGTGGCATCAGGCTTGGAGGAAGACTCATCTACAATCTGCATTATGCAGATGAGTGCTTGCTGCAGAAGGTCAAGGACAGCAGCCTTCAATATAGATTGAAGCTCAACATCAAAACAACAAACATTCTCACCACTGAGCCAAGTGGTAGCAACATAATAGATGGTGAAGAGATTGAGATTGTGTTAACAGCTTTACTTTGTTTGGCTCCACAATCAACACTCTTGGGATCAGCAGCAGAAAAATCAAAAGATGAATTACATTGTGAAAGTCTGCTGTCAGGAACCTCTCCAGCATCCTAAAGAGCAATGATGTCATTCTAGAGACTAAGGTGCACCTGATGCAGGCCATGGATTTTGCAATTACTCAGGAAACTGGACAATGACTAGAGTGGACAAAAGAAGAATTGATGCCTTTGAGCTGTGGTTCTGGAGAAGAGTACTGAATATACCATGGACTGTTAAGAGAACAAACAGGTTCATCCTACAGAGGGTGAAACCAGGCTGCTCCTTGGAGGCCAGGATTCTGAGGCTTCATCTGACATACTCTGGACATGTTGCAAGGAGAGACCAGTCCTTGGAGAGGGACAGTGTGCTTGGGAGGGTGGAGGGACAGTGTAAGAGAGGAAGACCCTTGATGAGATGAATTGACTCAGTGATTGGGTAATGGGGGTAGATGTGTCAGAGACAATGGAGGTTGGCTCAGGATAGAGCAGTGTTCAGAGCTGTTGTACATAGGGTCACTATGAGTCGCAAGTGACTTGGTGGCGTATAACAACAACATTTTATATTGGTTTGCATTCAAAAACATTGCGTTTTACACTATCCTTTATTCACATTGTGTTACATACACTCATTCCCATTCATTATTTTTATAAAGTTAATCACCATTGAATTATGCCCACTATTACCCTGTCTTTCCAGATCCCTGTCACATCTTTCCTATTTCCTTTATTGTCCCCTCCCACCACCCACCAAATTGTGCAACCCTATGATTTCCTTCCTGCCCATTCTCACCACTCTGCTTCCACACCTTCTCCCATTGCAGCCCCATACATGTTTTCTTAGTCATCTTTTAATTTTTGCAATAATAGTCTTATGCAGTATTTGTCCTTATGAGACTGGGTTAGTTCAGTAAGTATAATGCTCTCGTTTCTCTCAAATTATGTAGTAATTTTCAAAATCATCTCTCCTGAGTGTTGTGTGAATTTACCACACAATTTCTTAATCTATTCAGTTGTGGTTGGACACTTGGGCTGTTTCCATGTCCTTGTAATTATGCATAACACTGGTATGAACAGTGGTGTACAAATGTCTGTGCCTCAGTTCTCATTTCCTCAGGGTAGCTGGGTCATATGGAATGTCTATGTTCAGCTTTTTTAAGGAAACACAAAACTGCCTTCCAGAGTGGCTGTACCATTTTACAATCCCACCAGCAGTGTATGAGAGTTCCTGTCTCCGTATCCTCTCCATTATTTATTGCTGGCTGTCCTAGTAAACTTTGTCACTGCTACTGGGGTGAGATGGTATCTCATTGTGGTTTTGATTTGAATCTCTCCTATTGCCAGTGATTTTGAGCATTTCTTCACGTGTCTATTGGCTACCTGAATAACCTCTGTGAAAAGTCTATGTCTTCTGCCCATTTTGTAATTAGGTTATCAGCCTTTTTCTTGTGGAGGCCCTGGAGGATTCTGTAAACTTTTGTAATGAGACCTTTGTCTGAGATACTATTGTCAAATCCCCCCCCCCAACCTCCCCAGTCAGTAGGTTTTCTTTTAATCTTGTTGGAGAAAGTTTTTGATGCACACAAGGGTTTAGTCTTTAGAAGATCCTAGTCATCAATTTTATCCTCTCCTGGTTGTGTATTTCTGGATTATTCGTCAGCTTCCTTATACCATAGACTAGGCCTTCTAAACTTGTCCTGTTTGGCTCTTTAGATCTTCATGGTTTGGGGCTTTACCCCTAGGTCTCTGAACCATGCTGAGTTGATTTTTTTATGGGGAGAGGTATGCATCCTGCTTCATCTTTCTGCAGGTAGTAGTCCAGTTTTGCCAGCACCATTTGTTAAAGTGGTTTTCGTTGCCCCATTTCATAGGTTTTGTTTCCTTGTTGAATATAAACTGAGCTTAGATAGATGAGTTAATTTCTGGGTTCTTGATTCCATTTCATTGGTCTATGTGCCTGTCATTGTACCAGTACCATGCTGTTTAGGTTATTAAAGCTGTATTGTAGGCTTTGAGATCAGAAAGTGCTGTGTGGAAAAAAAAAAAAAAAGTGCTGTGTGTCCCACTTCATTCTTGTTCTTTGGAAATGTTTTGCTTATTTGAGCTCTCTTTCCTCTCCAAATAAACTTGACAACTACCTTTTCTGTTTCTTTGAAAAATATATTTGGTATCTGTATTGCGATTGTTTTAAATACATAGATTGTTTTTGGTAGGATTTCCATGTTCACTATATTGCATCTCCCTATCCATGAACAGGGAACACTTTTTTCCTATTTATTTAGGTCTTTTATTGGTTTTTGCAGAAATGTTTTGTAGTTTTCTTTGTCTTTTATATCTCTGTTGTTTTTGTTGATTGCCTTCAAGTAGAGCACAACTCATAATGAGCCTATGAACAAAAGGCCTGAAGCCTCTCTACAATGATTGATAATTATCAAAGTTCCTAGTTTCCAGAGTCATGTTATTCAGGAAGTGGATGCCACTCCTTCTTCCATTTGTATCTCTAGTTAGGTTTATTCCTAAGTATCTCAATTTGTGGTTGGCTATTATAAATGGTATTGCTTTCTTAGTTTCTTTTTCTGTATTTTCTTTGTTATTGTAGAGGAATCCCACTGACTTTTTACATACAGATCTTGCTACTAAATTGGTTTACTAGCTCTAACAGGTTTTTTTGTTGAGTCCTTAGGGTTTTTTATGTATACTATCATGTCATCTGCATATAGCTACAGTTTCTCCATCTCTTTGTAAGTCTAAGTACATTTCTTATTTTGAATTAGCCTCAATGAAGATCAAAGTTCTAGATAAAAGGCATTATCATTTTAAAACATGGTAGGGGGGGAAACTGCAGCATTACAGTGAGTGATTTTCAAAAGAAAAGAAACGAAACCATTATTTGGTAGCCTGTGAACTTGAAATCAGTATCTATACCAAACGTACAAATTTAGGGGAAAAAAAGATATATTTGACACGAGGGGTCCTAGTGGTACAGAGGTTTACCTTGATGCTAAACAAAAGCAGCTTCAATCCCACCAGTCATTCTGCTATAGATGTTGTGTCTCCGTCAACGAAGATCTCAGTCTGGGGAACCCTTTGGGCCAATTTTATTCTGTCTATAGGATCACTACGAAACCTATACTTGGGCCAGGAGGCAGTCGTCAGAACAGAG
>NW_006399852.1:9782496-9791578 GCF_000299155.1 Elephantulus edwardii
GGGAGGGTGGAAGGACAGTTCAGGAGGGGAAGGCCCTCTATGAGGTGGATTGATTTGGTGGCTGGGGTTATCGGGATGGGAGTGGCAGAGACAGTGGCGCAGGATAGAGCAGAGTTTAGGGCTGTTGTGCATAGGGTCGCTATGAGTCGCAAGCGACTTGACGGCACATAACAACAACAACATAGGATCACTGCAGGATTGGCTCCATGGCAGCAGGTACATATGATGAAGGCATTTAGACTCTAATTGTAGCCCCCCAAAACCTTTCAGGTGCATGTCATCTGTTGAGGCAACGTACACTGATCAACTTGACTAGCAAACGGGCAGCAGGGCCAGGAAGAGAGAAGCCATACCAGGAATTCAGCAAGGAGTGTAAGTGTTCAGATAAAAGATGATTAAGCCATGAATTCCAGCCAGTGAGGGACTAATCCACAGAAGAAGTCACAGAAAATTAACATGCAGGAGAAAATGATCTTTCAGCAACGCAAAGTCTAAATGTAACACAAAATCTAAAAGATACTGGCCAATGTGGTTTGGTGCTAACAACAACAACAACAACAAAATAATAACAATAATACAGAACCAAGAAAGAATGAGATGGCTCTTTCTGTGAAAATCCTAAGTGTGTGGTCTCCATCTTGTACCACATGTCACAAAACAGAATATGTTCCCTGTCATCCACAACTCAGCTAATCATAGAAATACCGCCTATTTCCTTTATGGAAATATTCCTTAAAGAAAAAGTATTTTAACATATTAATATTATAACTAACTCTTATGGCCCAGTGGTAAGAAGAACGCTACAATCCCATAGGTACATGGTTCAAATCCACCAGCTGCTCTATGGGAGAAGGATGGGCAATCTCCTCCCATGTGATTAACTGCCTCAAAACCCCACTAGTCAACTATGGGTTAGTTTCAACCTGACAGCACAGATCTTTCTGTGAAAAGCCTAACAATGTGGTCTCCCAGCTTTTACCACTTATTACAAAATAGAATATGGTCTTTGTAATCCAGTATGTTGGCGGACCAAAGTCTCATCATTAATAGACTTTGTAAATGGTAGAAATACCTAATATTTCCTATAAAGATATATTCTTTATGGAAATATTATTTTCACATACTAATATCATGTTAGAAACCTAATATTCAAGCAGTTCTCACCTTCCTGAGGAAATGGCTGATTTAGGGAAAAGCACAATAAGAGCTTGGTTTACCTTTAGGGCCAGAAATCAAGGCAAAGTTTAAAAAAATCATTAGAACCCAAGAGGCAGCTTAAATGAGCCTCTAGTATCCGCACATGAACAATCTGAACAAGAAATGAATGGTAGCAACGGCTATGACACAAAATAAAAAGAAATATCATCTAGTCCATATAAATGAGGGCTATAAATGAGTAATTGAATAAGTAACTAGCAGAGAAGAGATGGGAGCTCCGTTGGTCTAGTGGTAAGAAGCTGCACTGCAATGTCAGATACACAGAGTTCAAATGCACTGATTGTTCTGAGGGAGAAAGATGGGCAATCAACTCCTGTACGATTTACTATCTTTGAAAACCTGCTGGAGGATCAGCTACAGGTCAGTTCCAACTTGATGGTACATAAAAACTACAGTGAAGAGAGACTGCTTCCTCACTGTTAGAATTACACTAAAGACAAGTAGAAAGAATGATAGAAAGAGCATGAAAATAACTGTGGCAGCAGGAAGTCATTCGATGCTAAAAGTACTGGGTAAGACTGAGTTGAGAAATAAAACATTAGATTTCCATAGTATCTAAGTATTTTCTCACAGATATTTATTACTGATGATAATAAAGGAAAAAGCAACCATACAGAGCAGGAAGTTGGCAGACACCATCTCAGCCATCTGACTGAAGCTATCATCATCTGTAACGGGGAGCATGGTCAGCACATAGCTTCTTAGTTGGTGCAATAAAGGCACAAGATAGCTGTAGGATTCTTACCACAGCAATACAAAATCACAACCCAAGCACGAAAAAAGCATATGACATATCCAAATTGAAGGAAGTTCTACAAAATAACTGGTCATGGAACGCGCGCGCGCACACACACAGAGGCTGACAAGCTGTCCCAGACTGGAGGAGACACAGAAGTCCCTGAGCAGCAAAAGTGCCCACGCACTCAACTACTAGGTGAAAAGGTCGCATTTCGAATCTAACCAAGAGTCAGGCCTGGTGATTTGCTTCTAAAAGTTCACAGCTGTTAGAGCCCCACGGAGCGGTTCTACTCTACACACATGGATCCATGAGTCAGAATCAATTTGTCAGCAACTAACCACACAATGAGATATAACCAAGTAATAGAATATGGCATCCAGGACCAAAAAGAGAAAAGGTAACTATTATATAATAATTCACAAACTTTGAATAAAATGTGGAGGTTGTTCCTAATGTTCAGTGTCATCAAGTTGAAGATCTCAGTTCAAATTATCATCAGTAGTACTACCTACGTGTCATAGTTGTTAGGTATCACTGAGTTGAGTACAATTCTCTGTGAACTTATGAACAACAGATTTGAACCTTGTTCCCACCCTTACAATCTCTGTCAGGCTCAAGCCCTATTGCTGTGGTCACTGTGTAAATCCACTGGTGTGGCTCCAGAGGCACCATGGGACTGGGATGTGGTGAGGTGGCTCTGGGGTGGTGAGTGGCTGTGCTGTTCTCACTCCCTCTGGCCCTTTCAGAGAGACAGTCAAGGCCCTGTGCCTCTGTGTACCCTTTCTTCCTCTTTAGACAACAGTAAATAAGAATGATAGAAGAAAAATTGATACCTTTGAATTGTGGTGTTGGAAGAGAGTACTGAAAAATCTCATGGACTGCCAAAAGAATAAACAGATAAGTCTTGGAGAAGGTGCAGCCAGAGTGCTCCTTGGAGACAAGGATGCAAAGTTTCATTGCACATGCTTTGGGCATGTTGCTGGGAGAGGCTAGTCCTTGAAGAAGGACATCATATTTGGAAAGGTGGAGGGACAGTGAAGGACAGCAGGACCTTCTACCAGGTGGATTATTATATAATAGTTACCTTTTCTCTTTTTGGTTGACTCACAGTTGTCGTACTGAGAAGGAGGCTTATTAGGGAACTAAGTTGGAGAGTGGGAGAGGCACAGAACATCACTCAAAACAAGTCCAGGTTTTAGCCCAAGTTCCAAGGCACAACTTTTCAACTAGACCAGGCTCTGGTTTCAGTTCAGCATTCAAATCCAAATCATCTGGTAAGGTTTGCCTCTGAGCAGCTGTAAGTCTCCTTCAAGCATAGGCCAAGAACAGCAGAACCTTTAACTGTGGTCAGCACAAATGCAAGAAACCTCCAGGTCACACTTTACCACAGTTTCTCCACAGCAATGCTGTTTCTTCACCACTATCACCAGGGTCTCACTTTCAACAAGGTCTTGCTCCAGTCTCTCTCAAGTTTTACTGCCACAAGTCTTGTTTGCCTCAAGACTTGCTGCCAAGTGTGGGAAGCACTCTTTCTCTTATTCTAGTCCCACAGCTGTTGATGATTTGTAAGACCATGTGTCTTCAGTTAAGGTAGCTGGACACCAGAGGGTACTAACTGTAATGACTAAAAAAGCCAACTTTGGGGCTTACATTTCAACTGTCCAGCTCTCAGAGGCATAGCAAGCAATTGAAAAGATCATGGCCTGAATCAGATGCATGCACTTAGTCCTCAAACTAACATCATTGCTCCTCTGTAATTTGGAGAGGTCCTTGAATGCAGACTTTCTCAGTGCAATACATCTCCAGATCTCCTGACAGCTGGTACCAAGTGTACAGAGTGTGGATTCAAGTAAGATGCAGTTTTTGACAGTTTCAGTAATTTCTTCATATATATCATAATATATCATGATGTCATTTATAAATCCAGTGGTGAGAATAAATACTACCTAGCAGTATTGTTATTTTTTAAAAAGCATATTTCCTTGTTTCAATAATTGCACCACAGTCTGGTGAGATGGGAGTTTGGATGCTACAAGCAGTTGACATGCTCAGGTGCTAACTCAAAGCTTAGAGGTTTGAGTCTACTCAGACCTTGGAAGAAAGGCATAAGGATCTTCATCCGAAAAGTCTGCCATTGAAAATCCTGGGGTGGGAGGGGCTGGAAAACTCTGGAGCACAGTTCTCCTCTGACACGTGTGATCACCATGGGTCAGACTCAGTTCTATGGTAATTGTTAGCCAGTTTTGATCAGATGTGAGGAAGTAAGGCAAGAGTTATATGAAAACTTACTCTCTGTTTTGTGCAATTTGTAAGACTAGAAATTATTTCCAATTAGAAAATCACAAGAACTTCCCGGAATAAAATCTGACCATCATTTATTTGTCTCCTTAGGTCTCAGGGTCAGACACCAGGCACAGGGCATCATTTGGGTTAGGAAGGTCAACACAGGCGCCCCCAGCCTGAGTTCTAAAGGAAGCGGAACCAAGATGGGGGCTCAGCCAGCTGCATAGAGACGAAGACAGACAAGCCGTGATGAAACTGACCGTTAGCTGATTAAACTCCACAAAATCAAGCACACTCAATTCGTAAAAAAACTTCTGGAAGAACATTAGAATAAGTGAATAACTCCATGCCTACTTACCTGCCAGCTGCACCCCACTCTACCCCCACAAAATGGCAATCATTGTGTGAATGTTTCCTCTGCTATGAATATCTCTAACCTCCATCCCCTAAAACATACTGACATCGAGTCAGTTCTGGTTCTCAGAGACTCTGCAGGACAAAGTAAAGACCTTCCAGGGGTGTAAACCTTTAGGGACTAGCTGGCTGAGGGGTTTGAACTGCTGACCTTTTGGTTAGCAATGCCTTAGTCATGGTGACACCAGCACTCTAAATGTCTTCAAGGATGCTTGTTAATTGGTGGACTCTCCCTAAAAATTTGTTTGGATTGGGAAGGGGCACAGGGGACTGGAGAGAGACCCAGCAGAGTGGAGAGGGGCCATGGTAGCTGTCTCAAAAAAGCTGAAAAATGCTAATCAGTACTGCCCTATTGGTGGAACGCTTCCTTTGTTGTGTCTGAAATGCAGTACATGATGTTACTGAGAAAGGTCGTGAAGGAGAAGACCTCCAATGAGATGGAGTGACACAGAGACTTCAGCCATGGGCTCTAGTGTCAGAGATGGTGAGGACAGAAGAGGACAGAGCAGGGTTCAGGTGCACTGTTACTAGGGTTGCTATGAGTCGTGCTCAACTCAGCGGCACCTAACAATAACAACAACAATACGCTTACTGGGCGTAAAATCTTTTAGGAACAGAAAAGAATGCAAACAAAAGCAGTGAACCTGAACGCAAAGAACTGGATTGGGGCTTTCACTGCTTATATTCTTGGATTTTAGAAAATTAGCCTTCATGCATTTAAAAATCTTTACTAGATGCAGTGCTAAGCACAGAGTGTTAAAATGAAAGTTTTGCTGTCTAGAAGAGCTCTTAAGATAGCTATTCCATCAAAAAATGTACCATATGCAATAGTGTCTTTTAAACTTCAGATGTTTGAAAACTATTACTCTAAAATGTTTTCATTTTGGTTCGTTTTCCTCCATATTTGTGCTGCTGTTGTTGCTGCATGCCATCAAAGCAGAACCAAATCAGAGCCGACCCTCCACCAGGTTTTAAGAAGCTATAAATTGCACGAGTAGAGGCTGCCCATATTGTTCTCTTGGGGATCGGCTCGTGGATCTGAACCACCTGCCTCTGGGTTGGCAGCGCAACTCCTTACTACTAAGCCACCAGAGTTTCCCAACTAGTGGTATATAAACTCTACTTTTCTTCAAATGGCTATTTCTCTCTTTCCCTTCATTTTCATCTGAAGTTAATAAAAGTGAACTATTTGCATGACTACGATGAATGAAAAATAAGCATTACCTGCCATAAATAGAGCAAACCAGAAAAGTACATAAACAACTTAAATAAAAACAAATCTGGTTGTGCTCCACATAAAGTTCTTGGATATAGCACCAGTGGAATGAATGTCACTGTGTGGAAAATATTTCCATGTAATAGAAAAAAGAAAATGTAAATATAGCAAAGTTTTAAGGCTTTCCCATCCACATACAAGAAAGACTTAAAAACCAAAAGCAAGATAGAGGCAACATTAGAGCGGAATGTCCCACATTCAGGACACTTGAGATTGTGTCTCAGGACCAAGCAATCTCCAGATCTTATTAATTTGACACTACAAGATTTACTTTTCAATCACATAAAGTCCACTTCGAGTTCAGGCAGCAAGCCAAGGAAACTGTCTTCATGTGGTGACCCAGGATCAATGTTCTCCCCTGGTGCATGCAGCCCTCACACCCTGAACATGTTTGTGGCCTCATCTGATGTGAGGAAAGAAAGTCTGGAGGACTGGGCCAGGCTTTGTATTGCATCAGCCCAGGAGGACACACATTCTCCCAAACTAGTGTTGCTATCCTGCCCAACTCCAACTCCAAGGTGGACAAATGATACAGGAATGTATGATTTAATGATAGGTGCGGATCAACAGTAATTCATTATAAAAACATAATGTCCAAAGTACTGAAGAGAAATGGTGTCTCTTTGGAGACTAAGGTGCATCTGATACAGGCCATGGTTTTGCTATCACTTGTTATGCATCAGAGAGTTGGAAAATGACTAAGGAGGATAGAAGAAGAATTGATGCCTTTGAGCTGCGGTGCTGGAGAAGAGTATTGAGGGTACCATGGACTGTTAGGAAAACAAACAGATTCATCCTGGAAAGGGTCAAACCAGGCTGCTTTTTGGAGGCAAGGATTCTAAGGCTCCACCTGACATACTTTGGACATGTAAGAAGGGACAGGTCCTTGGAGACGGACATCATGCTTGGTAGAGTAGAGGGACAGCACAAGAGGGGAAGGCCCTCTATGAGGTGAATTGATTCAGTGATTGGGGTAATCGGGATGGGTGTGTCGGAAACAGTGTGATTGGCACAGGACAGAGCAGAGTTTAGGGCTGTTGTACATAGGGTCGCTATGAGTCGCAAGCGACTCGACAGCACATAACAACAACAATATGAACAGTCATAAAAAGCACAATGTATATGAATGAAACACAATGTAAGCGAACGACTGTATAAAACACAATGTACACAGGAGACATAATGTATATGAATGATTATACGCAAGTCAATAAAAATATGAGACGGGAAATTAAAAAACCCCAAATGAACCAAAAAACAATCCAACCAGCCAGAATCAACTGCCATCAAGTAGGTTCCAACTCATCACAGCCCTGAAGGACAGAGCAGAACCACCCAGAGGACATTCGGGGCTATGACTCTTTAAAGATTGCTTCCTTTTTCTTCTTTAGAGGAAGATCCACCTGCTGTAGAAGGATGGACAATCTCCTCTCATGCAGTTTGCTGCCTCTGAAAATGCACTGGAGGGCCAGCTAGGGGCCCGTTCTGACTTAATGGTATACAACAACAACAATGGATTTTGGGGGGGAGGGGGTAAAAATAGTAAAGATAAATTTATTAGAAAGTTACATTCCTAAAGAGAGACCTACCTCCCTGAAAGGAACTATGGAGGGGAGGCCCACAATGAATCCTTAAAGATTGCTTCATTTTCCTTCTTCAGAGCCGCTGGTGACTACGAACCACCGGCCTTATGGTTAGCAACTGAATTCCTTACCCACTACACCACCAGGGCTCCTCATAAAGGGTGGCTGTTCTTGTTAGGTGCTGTCACAGAAGGAAACCCCGCCTGGTCGTACAGCAGCCTCACAATCACTGCTCTGTTCATGCCCATTGCTGCAGTCACTGCATCTATTCATCGTGTTCAGATGCTCTTTCACAAACACAGTGAGCACTACAAGGTTTTACTTACAATGAATTGGGTGAAGATAAAGATATTGTTGTTGTTGTTACGTGCCGTCGAGTCACAGGCAACTCATAGTGACCCTATGAAGGAGAGTCTTCAACACTTGTGTGTCTTTCATCCTCTCTCCAGGATAAAGATATTAGTCTAAATAAAAGAATCTCCAAGGAGAAATGTGCCTGTAAAAACCAAAACCAAGCCCACTGCTGTTGAGTCGGTTCTGACATGTAATGCTCCTCCCTCTACTGGCTGAATAGGAAGACAGAAAGCAGCAGAGAGAAAAGAACCAAATGGTAAGTGGCATTATCAAAACACATCTGCAGTCTTGGCTAGAAAAGAAAACAAACCCCATTTTATAGCATTGTACTAATAAAAAATGCTAGAAACCCCTGTTCAAGAATATTATTTCTAGTGCTGTTATGTGCCATTGAGTCAGAACCTAGCCACAGCTAACCCTCGAGCAATGTTTTGGCCAGCAAACTTTACCTCAGACTGGTTATAAGCCAAGTTTTCCTTCACTCATCCTGCAAGCAAAGCCTTTAACTGGGGCCTTTTTCTCAGGGCAGTTACAAGTCAGATTTTCCTTCAATCATCTACAAGCAAAACTTTTAACTGTGGCCTCTATCTCCAAGATTTCTCTGGTTATCCTTTGCCACAGTCTCCACAATTTCTCCAATCACTGTCACTGCCTTCTCTCAAAGTGTGGAAAACACGCTCTTATATTAATCCCATAGCTGTTGATGTTTTACAAGTCCATGTATCTGCAGTTAAGGTAGCTGGAGACCATCCCCCATGCCCCAACAGGGACTAATGCAATGAGTGGAAAAGCCAATTTTCAAACGTTCTGACACACGCATCTCACATATTAAGAAAATAAAAATTCTCACCACCCTACTAATAGGCAAAATAATAATAGAGAAAAGACTGAGACAGTCAACAACTTCATCTTACTTGGATCCACAATCAATATACTTGTTATTAGCACTTGGGAGATCAGAGGATGGACAGCACTGAGAAAGTCTGCAGTCAGGGACCTCTCCAAATTATTGAGAAGCAATGATACTCTTGATTCAAGTACAGGATTCACATTAGCACAATTAAATGTTCTGGGATTCCCATTCCCCTCAGAGTCAGCCACAGTTTGTTATGATCCCACACAGTCAAATGCCTTTGCATAATCAATGAAACACAGATAGACATTCTTCTGGTATTCTCTGCTTTCAGCCAAGATCCATCTAACATCAGCAACGAT
>NW_006399852.1:9793113-9808119 GCF_000299155.1 Elephantulus edwardii
GACATTGAATGAGAATGATAGAATTGATGCCTTTGAATTCTGGCGTTGAATTAAAGCACTTAAAATCCCATCGACTGATAAAAGAATAAAGATATATCTTGGAGAAGGTGCAGCCAGAGTGCTCCTTGGAGGTAAAGATAGTGAAACTTCATCTCATATACTTTGTGTATGTTTCTAGGAGAAGTTATTCACTGGAGAGGAACATGACACTTTGGAAGGTAGGGGGATGGCAAAAGAAAAGACGACTCTCATCCAAGTAGACTGACACAATGACCGCAACAATGGGCTCAAGTGTGTCAGAAATGTCAAGGACAACACAGGATAAGACAGAGTTCAGGTCTGATGTTCACAGGGTCACTGTGGGTTGTACTTAATTTGACAGCACCAAACAACAACAGGGCAAACCATGGGAGCTCTGGTGTCTTAGTGCTAAGAAGCTGTGCAGCAATCCCAAAGGAATGCAGTTCAAATCCACTACCTGCTCCACAGAAGAAAGATGGGTTATCTCCTGTGTGATATACTGCTTCTGAAAATCTGCTGGAGGGTCAGCTATGAGCTGGTTCAGATTCAACAGCACACAATAACAGCAGCAATATGGCAACCCAATGTGTTACAGATGAGACCCACAGGGTTCTCAAGATGTGACTTTTCAGAAGGAGACAATTGAGCTTGTCTTCTAAGGCACCTAGCAATGGGTTTGAATGATCAGTCTTTCAGCTAGTAGTTTAGCCCTTAATTATTTGTGCCACTCAGGTCTGCATCAGAGTTGACAAGGCATTATTTCGGTTCATCTCCGTAATGACCCTTCAAGGTAAGAAATATTGTCCCCATTTAATTGTCAAATAGTGAGATGGGTTGACACAGTTCCTGCAATAGTGGGCTAGAGCATGGCAGAAATTGTGAGGATGGTGCAGGGTAGGACAAGGTTTTGATCTGTCATGCACAGGGTTGCAATTAGTCACAGGTGATATTGTGATGGGAAAGTTTGCTGTTAGGGACCTCTCCAAAGCACTGTAGAGCAATGGTGTAACTCTGGAGACTATGGTGCACCTGATACAGGCCATGGTCTTTGCAATCACTTGCTATGCATCAGAGTGTTGGACAAGGACTAGGGATGATAGAAGGATAATTGATGCCTTTGAACTGTGGTGCTGGAGAAGAGTACTGAATGTACCATGGACTGCTAAGAAAACAAACAGATTCTTCCTGGAGAGGGTTAAACCAGGCTGCTCCTTGGAGCCAAGGGTTCTGAAGCTTTGTCTGACATACTTTGCAAGGAGGGACCAGTCCTTGGAGAGGGACATCATGCTTGGGAGGGTAGAAAGACAGCGCAGGAGGGGAAGGCCCTCAATGAGATGGATTGATTCAGTGACTGGGATAATGGGGTTAGGTGTGTTGAAGACAGTGAGATTGGCACAGGACAGAGCAGGATTTAGGGCTGTTGTACATAGGGTCGCTATGAGTCACAAGTGACGTGACAGCACATAACAACAACAATGGACAGCACTCAAATAAGGTAGAGCTCAGCCTTTGATTAAATTTCTAGTCAGTGGACTTACTCCACATATTCCTTTTACTACCCAGGTGATTTCTTGTTCTACCAAGGAAGAATTTCTAGAATATTATTGATGTTTTTAAGATTATGGTTAAAAATACATAACGAGAGAAAAGAAGTACTGATGATACATTAAATAAGAGAAAGGCTAACATTGTCAGCTTTATTACAATTCCATGGGGACTGTACTGAAATTCTTTCAACTGCACATGAAAAGTAGTGGAAACTGCTGAGATCTTTTAAGGATCAGGCCTCACACTCAGTTCTGCATTTGTCCATTTTTCAAGACCTTCTTCCTTTTCCACACACTCTTTGCCCAGTGCATAAGTTGAACCTCAGTGTATCGAAGAGATACAGAACAAAAGTCTAACCCAGCAAATCACAAAGACAGAAGTTCATCTTCCAATCCCACAATGTGTCAATATCAGAATGGTTCAGGTAGATACACATGACGGTTCTATCTGAAGCAAGTTGGCATTTGAAATGCAAAACAATGTAGGGGGGTTATGAGAGGGCATTCCTTGGTTTTCATCTCCAAAGTGGAGTGGGGGGCTTGTAAGAAAGGGATGCATGAGCATAATGCTGCATATCTAGATCTTTTGGGGTTTTCACGAGCCAGGCACACCTAAACCACATCTGGGACCTTCCTGTGTTGCTTTCAGAATGACCTCGCTTGTACTTGAGCTGTGCTCGGATTAGAAGCACTCAATCAGTGATGTGAAAGTGCTACCTCTCCAACAAAAGGTAACCAACCTAGTCAAATCGGATGTGAGATCATGAGGAACCCAGAGCAGAGGGCTTGTTTGTGAACACCTTTGGAAAATGACCTACAGGCACATGTTAACGTGAACCTCTGAACAAATGGGGCAACAAATCAACTTTATCTGTAACCTGTTCAACGATCACTTAGGAGACAACTGGGAAAATCTGAACTCCGTCTCGGTTTTCTAGTTTTGTGATAGCAGAAATACCACAAGCTTTCTCTCAGTTTGGGCGACTGGAAGTTTGAATTCAGAGTGGTAGATGCAGGGGAAGGTTTTCTCTGTCTGCTCACTCTGGAGGAAGGACCTTGTCTCTTTGAACTTCTGCTTCTGGGAAATCTTCATGAGACTTGGCATCTCTCATCTGCTGCCTGTTTCATCTTTTTATATCACAAAAAAATCCCCCAAAACAAATAAAAAACAAAGCAACAAAAAACACACCACTAGCTCAAGTTGTACCTTACGGAATCCTGTCTCATTAACATAACAAAGACAACCCACCCCCAAATGAGTCTATAACCATGGCTAGAGAAGGTAGGATTTTTACCACACACGTTTTTTGGGGAACATAATCCTGTCCAGAATAAACACTGACTGAATAGTTAATGATATTAATGTTAAATTTTTTTTAGTCAGATAATGATATCGTGCTCTTGTTTTCAAATAGAATTCTTATCTTTTAGATGTACTTACTGAAATATTTATAGGGAAAAATGATATACTGTCTGACATGTACTTCAATTTTCTGAACAGTGGAGAGGGGAAGTCAATAGGGGACACAGAAGAAGTAAGTTTGGAAATCATAATACTAACAGAGCTAATCTTTGTTGTGTTTAAATTTTCCTTAATTAAGGGTAAACTATTACTTCGGAACATTTTTAATGGACTACTTTAATAGTTTTTCCCTCTCATCAGTATTCTTTCTTCCCTCCTTCTAGAATTAGCCCTGTCCCTTTTACCTGGAGGAATCGCTTCTCATTCCATTCCACGTGGCTCCCTTACATTGAGGGGATGGGGCGGTGATGAGATTATCACTCATGGATATACCAAGAACCACTTAGCCAGTCAGAGAGCTTCGATGGAATTTCACACGTGGACCTAAGAAGAGAAGATCTCTCTCCTCTCTCGGATTTCTTTCCCAGCTGACTCAAACCCAGACTTAACAAAAACAATGCTTTATTCTCCAAAAGGGAGCTCTGGTGACCTAGAGGTAAGGAGTTGTGCTGCCAACCCAAGGGCATGTAGTCCGAATCCACAACCCGTTCCATGGGAGAAAGATGGGCAATCTCCTCCCATGTGATTTGTTGTTGTTGTTGTTGTTGTTGTTATATGCCATCAAGTCACCTGCAACTCCCTGCGACTGTGTGCACTGGTGATCTGAACCTGGCCCTATCCTGTGCTCATCTCACCACCCTAACACTTTGCCCATTGTTGCAGTCACCGTGTCAATTCATCTGGTTGTGGGCCTTCTGCGTAGCTTCTGAAAACCTGCTGGAAGGTCAGCTATGAGTCAGTTCTGACTCAACAGCTCTTAAAGAACAGCAAAAATCCTCTCATAGGACTGAAGGAATAGATCCCAGAACACCAGAGTCCAAAGAGTGGGGATAAGACCAAACTGAGAAGAGGAAATGGGGGAAAGAGAGGAACAGATAAGAGACTCAATGCCTGCTTCTGGGATCCAATTCTACTCTCCCCGAAGTTGTATGAGCCACTCAATTCCCCATAAAGACCAGACATTTACTTGAGCTTGGCTCTCTCCCAGATCTCCACTAAGAACACCACTCAGTATCTTCCCTGGATTTCTAACAGACACCTCAAGTCTCACATGTCTCGATCTTCACTCAAATCTGCTATACCCTCGACCTTCTCAAAGATGACGACCCCATGCTTCCAGTCACTTTGACCAACACCTCATGTGGATCCTCACGTTAAATCCTCTCAGGCCCATGTCAAATTCATCAGGAAATCCTGCCGATTCTGCCTTCAAGATGCACCCTGCTCTGAACCCCTTCTCAGCACAGGTGCTTCAGCCAGCCTGCTCTGAAGCCCTGACATCTTCTGCCTGGAGGATGGGAATCACCTCAGCACATTTCTCTTCCACACATGTCTTCTTACAGTCTGTTCTCCACACTGCAGCAAGGAGTCTCATAAAAACTAAGCCACACCTGACCGCACCACTGCTGCTCTCAGCCACGCTCACCAATTCGCCCTGCAAACTCACTCGTCTCAGCCATACTCCTCCCCTGGGGTCTTTGCTCCACTTTCCCCTGAAATTATGTTACTCATACACACACACACGCGCATGGGTGCAGTCTCGCGCTCTCTCTTGCAGTCTCACTCTCCTCTCCTCTGCTCTCCCTCCATTTCCTTTTTCTGCTCCCTCTCCCTCTCTCTCTCTCTCTATATATATATTTTCCTATCCAACTCCCTGTTTCTAGCTTCTGTTCATTTTCCATCTACTCTGTAAAGCTTGCCCTGACTGCTCAACCCAGAAACCTATGCAATCCCACACTCACCTCCCATGGGTGCTCTCATTGCCTTTTCCTGCTCTATTTCTTCCTTAACTGTAACACCACTTTCTAACACACTCTGTAATTCCCTTGTGGGCAATGATGATCACTTGCTTTCTCTCTCTTCCTGCTAGAATATAAATTTCATAAGGATGGAGAACGTGGTTTTGGTTTGCTTCACAGATATGTCCCAACTCCCAGGGCTGTGTCTGGGCCACAGTAGGTGCTCATGAAAACAGTATCTGTAGAATGAAAGTATGAAGGCCTAGAAGCTGATCTGGTTCCCATTTCAGCCACCTGCAACCAGGAAATTCCTCGTACACATCTATTGACTTGAGCTGTCATTGTTGCTAGAAGACTGTGCTGGTGTTGATCAATGCTTCCCCCCTCCACCGTCCTTTGCAGAAAAGGTGAGCATCTCTATTTGCAATCACTATCCACAGCCCTGAACAAAAATAGCAATCAATACATTTGCCATTAGACATCGGGCATACAAGGGCTTGCATTTTGCTGGGGTTGCAGTTGTTATTTTTAGGGCCTGTTACCGTTTGTGATTCTGGCATTTTGGTTCTGCCAGATCTTCTGCTTCTGATCAGTGGCCCTTCCGAGAACCAGAGTCTCTCGAGCCAGTGGCATTTACCAGGTCTTCCCCTGGTGTCAAGACTCTCCCTGACCTGAAAGGCAGTCACTGGCCTCATCGCCCACTCCCTGGACTCAGCTCTGATGCACTTCATGTGTCCACACCATCTACTCTTGCTCTCTAGCTGAGTCATGTGGAGAAACACTGAATACAGGCTTCCCTTCCTGGGCTTCCATATATTTACATGACCGTTAAAAATGCCAAGGGCTAGCAATCGATTGCTCTAACTTAGCAGGGGGTTCTGATCCCCCAAAATAAAAATACACACAGCCCCTTAGTTACATTATAAGATTTTTACTTCTGAGTATTATTTATCATGAAGTCCCTGGGTGGTATCCTGCTCACAGCTAACCAAAAGGTCTGGGGTTCTAGTACACTCGTAGAAAGATCTTATCTGCTTTTGAGATATCTGCCCTGAAAAACCCTTCTGAGCAGTTACAATATGATGTCATGATTCAGCATCAACTCAACAGCAAAGGGTCTGTGGTTGTATTTTCTATATGTAATACTGTTGTTGTTATGTACCATCAGTTCACAGTTGATCCTCCAGCGGGTTTTCAGAGGCAGTAAATCGCATGCGATGAGACTGCCCATCCTTCTCCCATGGAGCAACTGGTAGCTTTGAACTGTGTGCCTTTGGGTTGGCAGCTCAACTCCTTATCACTAAAACACCAGAGCTCCCTTATATGTAATACACATGCACATGTATTACACCATGCATTCAGGCTGCCTTGTAGAGGCAAGGCTGATAAGACTTCATCTCAAATACTTTGGACCTGGTGTTAGGAGGAATCAGACCAAGGATATGGTTATGTAAGGCTACTTTATAAAGTTGCATAGAATTCCATGGCTGGAAATATGTTCTAAAGTTGGAAAGAGGAGTAAATACCTTCTTTGTAGAAGAAAGTATCATCATGCTGATTTTGTTAGAATTTGATCACCTTCCTGAAAATAATGGCAAGAGAAAGAACGCACGTTCTCTTTTCTTGCTAAGAAATCTGCAGTGAGATGTGACCCGGTGAGAGGGGGTCTCCTTTTGAACTGCTCTGCATCTGGATCACTGAACAACTAACTGCTAATTCTCTCATTCTTTCCTTCCCTACTCACTGCCTTTTCAACATAATCATGGGTCATCTCTCACTTTGGAAGCATTTGTTAATTTTGTGTTTTTTCTTTTGCAACCAAATGTCTCAACATTAACTAAAGAAAAACCAATTTTAAGACAAAACTTTTATCCTTGAAAATGTGGAATCGCTTTGGAAAGACAGATGAACAAACAGATTGTACCAACAAACGCAGAAGACACTTTGTCGAGGCCACAGTGGAAGGTGCGGGTAACTCGGGCTGGAGGCACTAGGAATGTAATCCATGAGGCAGCCCCTGACAACGTGTGTTAGGACAAGGGGACACTAGGACACTGGAGAGAAGAGAGGAAGCAGACCCTTCACGAAGAGAACCACGGGTCACGATAACAGCAGGGCATGCTGGGGAGTGGGCTGTAACTGGGAGATGCAGCTCTAAGTAGCATAAACAAGTCAAAGAGAGAACGAGGTTTCTGAATCTCAGTTGTAATCCTGATGCTGTTGTTGTGTACCATCGAGTTGGAACCAACTCATAACTGACCCTCCAGCAGATTTTCTGAGGCAGTTACCAGCACAGAAGGAGAACATCCATCCTTCTCCCGTGGAGCATCGAGTGGACCTGCGTGCCTTTGGGAGTGCATCGCCGCCTTCTTACTGTGACAGAGGTTAATGTTTATGCAGTGTCAATGTCCTAGCCTTCCTAAGCCAGTGGTTAAGAGAGACTGCATCAGCAGTCATGACTCAGGTCTCTCCAGCTCAACATCCCACTTACTGATGTCAGTTTTACTGGTGCCTGACTAAGCTGTCTCCATGAATCTGGAAGCTTCCATTTCTGTTTTCCAACAGAGTCTTACCACTGCACCTGTGAGAACAGGGAGTCATGGTAGAGGCTGTGGGTTCTGTGCTCCCTGCAGACCCTTCGGCATGAGGGCAACACCGAGTACCCACCAGAAAGGGATCCATGCAGGTCACCCCTGTTCTGAGTCAGTGACAGCCCTGCAGACCAGCAGACCAGCCCGCACTTGCCCTACAGCTACCCTCACCAAAGGCCTGAGATCTAGACCTGGGGGTCTTGTTTGTGCCCACCCAAAAATTCCTTCCAGAAAGTTTTTCTCCACCACCACTTCCTGCTCAATTTGGTTATTTATTCAAATTTTTTATTGTGTAACTGTCTAATATCACAAGCAATCCTACTCCATAACATTGTGTCTTTCTTAAGAGATGAGTTTGAACTACCAGTCTTTTGCACCCTTTGTGCTAGGCACTGGGTAAGTTAAAAAAAAAACAAAACATGTGGCAGGACAATGTTCTTAAGTTCATTTTCCAGTATGTATGTATATAAATAGAGAGACGCAACCAAAAGTAGGTACAGAAGTCAGCAAGGTAAATTTGACAGGTGGTATGTTGTGCTTTGTGTGTTTTATCAGCCCTATTATGAAAACACATCTCTTTTTTGTTGTTCTTGTTAGGTGCTGTCCAGTCAATAACCCATTGCGACCCCATGAACTATGAATCTGCCCCTCTCTGACCCTGTGTTATCTTCACAATCTCTGACACACCCAAGCCTGTTGCTGTAGTCACTATGTGAATCCACCTGGTTGAGGGTCTTTCGCTCCTTTGCTGACCCTCCACCTTCCCAAGTTTGATGTCCCTTTCCAAGGAACAGCCTCTCCTAGCCACATGCCCTGGTGGCCTAGTGGCAAGATAATGTGCTGCAATCCCAGAGGCATGTGGTTCAGGGCCACCAGCTGCTCCTTGGGAGAAGAATGAGCAATCTCCTCCGGTGTAGTTAATAGTCTCTAAAAACCCACCATAGGGGTCAAATACAGGTTAGTTCTGACTCTATAGTACACAGCAACAATAGCAACATAACCCAAAATATGTGAGACAAAGGTTTGTTGTTTTTGCCTTCAAGGAGCACTCCGGCTTCACCTTCTCCAAGGCACATCTGTTTGTTCTTCTGGTGGTTAATAAGGTATTCAGCACACCTGTCCAACACCATAACTCAGAAGCATCAGTTCTCCTCCTGTTGTTTTTATTTACTGTCCATCTCTTAGCAATATAGCAAATGACTGAAAAGACCATGATCTGAATCAGGTGCACTATAGTCCTCACCCTGGCGTCACTTATAATGGCATTTTATTCTAATACCTTTGATGTGGAGAAGTGTGAGCACCAGCTGGGCTAATCAGCCCCCCAGGGAACACAGCAGCACAGCTGTCTTCAGGTGCTCAGATGACGTGTAGCTGGGACACACCGCAAAAGCATCCCAAGAACAGGAAGCCTACATTTTTCCTGTCCACCCACCAAATTCACAGCACACTGTTCTGTTCCTTATGCATAACTGTGTCTCTTGCCTAAACCACTGCAAAAACTGAGCGGACTGAGGACAATTCAGGATGTCATAGTCTATGAGTGCCTTTCCTTTGGAAACACAGAATTAATCCCAGAACATAGTTATGAAATTCCTATGAACTAGTGACCGGTGGGTGGAGGGCTACACTGATAACCCCAAAGTGGCACCTCTCTGGTGGTTTGAGTCCATAACTGGTGCTTTAGGACCAAGATGGGCAACATCCTCCTGTGTGATTTACAGCCTCTGAAGACCCTCTGGAGGGACAGCTATGAATCAATTCCAACTCTTCAGCAATGAGTTGAGTATTTTTTTAAAGGATCTTTGACGACACTGTGATTAAGTGCCCAGTTGCTCACCAAAAGGTTGGTGGTTCAAGATGTGGCTGTCGACTTCCAATAAAGATTGTTCTTGTTAGGTGTCTTTGAGTACAACTCATATGACCTTATGGACAACAGGCCTGAACCCTGTCCTATCCGGTACCATCCTCACCCTCTCTGACACTCTTGTGCCCAGTGCTGCAGTTAATGTGTCAACCCATCCCTTTGGTGGCCTTCCATTTCAAGAACGTAAGGCCCATAAAAACTTTAGTCTTGGAAATCGTATGGGCAGGTATCCTTCATCATACAGGGTCTCCATGCATCAGAAGTGACTTGCGGACAGGTTTGGCTTCATTTTAATATATACAAACTACATGCTGCATACTACTCATATCACTTGTTATTGTTATGTGCTAGAGGCTGCTGGAAAGGCAGACAGCATGCGGCAGTCCTCTAGTATCTGAAGAACTCCAGGACAATTGTTGTTACGTGCCGTTGAGTCACTTGTGACTCATAGAGACCCTAGGTACAACAGCCCTAAACCCTGCTCTGTCCTGTGCTAGTCTCACTGTCGCTGACACACCTACCCTCATCACCCCAGTCCCTGAATCAGCCCATCTCACTGAGAGTCTTCCTCTCTTTCTCTGTTCCTCCACCCTCTCAAGCATGATGTCCCTCTCCAAGGCCTGGTCCCTCCTGGCAACATGTCCATAGTACGTCAGACAGAGCTCCAAAATCCCTGCCTCCAAGGAGCATCCTGGTTTCACCATCACTTGTTCATATTAAATAAGAAAATATGTTTCATGTATATTTTTCTCCATATTGTAATAAAAGTTTTAAGACAAGTCAAACTCACAGCCCTCAAGTTAGTTCTGGCTCATAGCAACCCTCCCTCAGGTTTTTGTAGCTGTACGTCCTAACAGGAGGCGTCTGTCCGCCTTCTGACACAACCACTGGTGGATTCAGACACCGGAGACCCATGGCCTTGGGGTTAACTGCGTAACTCCTAACAGACTACGCCACCCAAGCTCCCATACTGTAATAAAGGCAGTAATACACAACAGAAGGAAACACATTCTGATTAGTCATTTTCCTTAATGGCAATTCCTTCCTATTTGCCCTGCGTCTGTGGTGAGGCAGCCTAATCTGTTTGGATGACGCCCAACTGTGGTACAGTTTGCCATTTTTGTAGCATTCAGAAAATCAAAGAACCCTCTGCTGGTGTTTGACGGGCTTGGGTCTTCACACACAGAAACTTCAGAGAGTTAGTCTGGCAACAAATGTAAGTTCACAAGGACTAGGCCCCATTACTAACAGCTAAGACCGCCTGACTGCTAAGACTGTCACCTGAGCTCAGAAACTGTGCTCAAAGGGCCAAACCCCCGAGTGAGACAGAATGGCTCACCAGCAGCGAGCATCCACCATGGCAAGGTTAGCAGGGGCTGAGTGACGCTGGCATCTTCTCCCCAAGTCCTTGCCTGGGTTTATGCTGGGCTGGGCCTGGGCCAGGCTGGCAGTCAGTTAAGTGTAACTGAGGCCAAGACTGACTAACCCAGCCCGGCGGCCAGGCTCAGGAGTCTGGCCAGGACATCACTTAAAGCTCTCCAGAGTCACTCCTGGGTCAGAGCCGAGAATTCCTGTCAACTGCCAATACCCTCCTTCACCCCCCTCCTCACCACCCGGACCTCTCTCTCTCACTCACACACGTGGTCGGTCACATCCACTGCAGTTCAGCTTCCTATTGTTCCCTAAAGACCCTACCCTCCCTCTCCTGAGGGTCCACATTGCTCCACTTTCTTGGAACAACTTCCTCTACCTCATAGAAGGCACTCCTTCCTAATCCTTTGTGACTCAGCTCCAGCATGCGCCACCTCTTCCGCTCACCTGTCCTTGACAACCCCAGCCCACTTCAATCTCTCTCCTGTCATAGTCCTCATTGTGCTATGTTGAAATGTAATTGAGGTGAATGAATTTGAAAGTGCTGCATCAAAATGCAACTCAAATTCACACCCATCGAGTCTGAATCAATTAATAGCTGACCCTCCAGAGGGTTTTTAGAGTCTGTAAACTGCACTGGAAGAGACTGTCCATCTTTTTCCAGCAAAGCCCCTAGTGGACTTGAACTTCTCAGAGGCACCACCTTTCGATTAACAGCTCAATTCCCTAAGGCCTATGTCACAAGAGCTCTTCAAAAGGGCTTCACATGCACAGAAATTATCTCCCCGATACAGGGACTAAAAACAATCTCTCAGATACAGGGATTAGAGTTTATTCACTTTGTCCTTTAGCACTTTTAATGTGTGCAATGTGTGAGAAGGGAGCTCTGGTGGCCTAGTGGTAAGAATCTGTGCTGCAGTCCTGTAGGCAAACAGTTCAAATTCACCAGCTGCTCCACAGAAGAAGGATGGGCAATCTTCTCCCATGTGATTTGTTGCTGTTCTTAGGTGTTGCCAAATCGAGTACGATTCATAGAGACCCTATGAACAAAAGATCTAACTCTGTTCTATTCTGTGCTATCCTCACATTCCCCGACACCCACGAACCCACTGAAGCAGTCACCATGTTAATCCACCTGGTTGAGGGTCTTCTTCTCCTTTGATGACTCTCCAACCTTCCCAATATCATGTCCCTCTCTAAAGAAATAGCCCCTCCTAGCAACATGTCCAAAGGATGTGAGGTGAAACCTTATCATTCCTTCCTCTAAAGAGCACTCCAGCTGCACCCTCTCCAAGACATATCTGTTCATTCTCTTGGCTGTGCGTGGGGTTCAGTGCTTTTCTCCAAAACAAGAGCACAAAGGCATCAATTCTTTTTCTGTCATCCTTATCCACTGTCCAGCTCTCAGATGCATAACAAGTAATCAGAAAGACCATGTCCTGAGTCAGATGCACCTTGGTGCTCAAACTGACATCATTACCCCTCCATAATTTGCAGAGGTCCCTAACTGCAGATTTTCCGAGTACAATGCATCTCCTTATTTCCCAACTGCTGGTATCAAGGGTGTTAATTATAGATCCAAGCAAGATGAAGCTATTGACAGTGTCAATCTCCTCTAAATCCATCATGATGCCGCCTATTGGTTCAGTGGTTAAGAATCTTTGTTTTCTTGATATTGTGATGCAATTCATACTGAAGGCTGCATTCCTTGATCTTCAAGGACTTAAAACAAGTGTTTTAAGTCCTCCTCACTTTCAGCAAGCAAAGTGTGTCATCTGCATAATGAAGGTTATTGGTGAGTCTCCCTCTAATCCTCTAATTCTTCACAGAATCCAGATTCTCATATCATTTGCTCAGCAAACAGATTGAATAGGTATGGAGAAAGAATACAACCCTGATGCACTCCCTTCTCAATTTTAAACCATGTGGTGTCCCCCTGCTCTGTTCATACAACAGCCTCCTGGTCCAGGCATAGGTTCCACATAAGCACAATCAAATGCTCACAGATTCCCATTCTTCTCCATGTCAGTCACAACTTGTTAGGACCTGTGCAATTACTGCCTCTGAAAACCTGCTGGAGGGTCGGCGATGGGTTGGCGCCGACTTAATGGTACACAGCAACAATTTGTAAGAAGGGTCATTGGTTCAGATCCACCAATCACGCTGAGGGCCAAGGATGATCAATGTCTTCCTGAAAAAAAGTTACCACCTCAAAACCCAATGGAGGGAAGCCGTGAACTGGAATCAACCCAGGAACATGCAGCACTTTCTACATAGTCAACTCTCAACAGTGTAGCAAATGAAAGAAGGGTTAAATGTCAGGATGAAAGGTGGAGGGTTTGATATAGTGGCCCCAAACCGAATGGATTTCGTGAAATTTTTAATTAGCCACCAGTCATCTGGTAGGGAGCTCTGGTGGCCTTGTGATAAGAAGTCACACTGCAATTCCAAAGGCCCACAGTTCAAATCCAACAGTTGGTCCATAAAAGAAGGACAGGCAGTCTCCTCCTGTGTGATTTACTGCCTCTAAAAACTCACTGAAAGGTTAGCTATGGTTGGTTCTGACTCCCTGGCATTCAACAACAATACTAATTTAGAAAGACACATCACTGTAGTGAAAACCTGCTTTAGTTTCTAACCAACCAATCAGATCAAGCAATTGGAACAGCAAAGCTCTTCTTAAATTTTTTTTGCAGATTTTTTTCCTCCAAAGTATCTTCCTTAATATAATTCTTATTTTTTTTATTTTTTACATAAGCAAAACAGTGGTATCTTTATATGTTACACAAGTGTATGTTATAAGAACTCCATTAGGCACAGGAGCCTCAGTTTTAAGGCCTCAATATTAGGGGGGAAAGGCATGATAAAGTTTTTACTTTAACATCTAAAATGTCTTAAAGGGATGTAATAGAAACTGTCTTTAATAAATCATAATTGAAGTTCCCTTTGTTTTCCTTCCATTCGATGCTAAGTTTAAAAATATGGAACACTTCACGAATTTGCATGTCATCAAAGCAATCAGCGTTAGCCATGCTAATCTTCTCTGTATCATTCCAATTTTTTTAATATATGTGGTGCTGAAGCAAATACCCTTCACATAAATTTTATTTACTTTCAAAACCCAATGAGTTTTCTTTTCATAAATAATGGCAGGTAATATCTACTACAGGAGCTCTGGTGGCCTAGTGGTAGAAGCTGCGCTGCAATCCCGAAGGCATGTGGTTTGAAGAGCTGCTCTGGAGGAGAAGGATGGGACATCTCCACCTGTAAGATTAACTGCCTCTAAAAACCCGCCGGAGGGCCAGCTATGGGTTGGTTCTGACTCCAAGGTATACAACAACACTGTCTATGAAGAAGTTCAAAACTATTTCTTTTTAAACATACAGAATATCTGTAAAATAGTTATTTTATCAAACCAATTTATTTCTGTATTTCAGTCACAAGAAACCCTCATCTTGATAAGAATGTTATAACATGGTCAAAACTGTGATTTGGACTTTTAGTCCCTGGAACTGTGAGGGGAGAAACAAAAAGGTGTTCTTTAAAACCATTTGTAGTGTTTTATGTTACAGTCTTCTTTGAGCTGAAGAATTATCAAATCATGTTGCGGACACTATGAGCTACAAAAGAACAAAAAATTCTGTCTTGCAAGGAGTGTAACCATAGTATGCCTTGGACGAAATATGGTGGGACTTCATCTCAGATACTTTGGGCATGCTCTTAGGGGGGCATGTCCCTGGAGAGGGACATTATGTTTGGAAAAGCAGATGGTCTGTGAGAAAGGAAGACCTTCAATGGGACGTACTGACCCAGTGACTGCAACAATCGCTTAAAGCCCAGCGGAGAGTGTGAGGATGGCTCAGCACTGGGGAGGGTTTCGTTTTAGCATACACAGAGTTACTATGAGCTATAGGCAATTCGATGGCACCTAACAACAACAAGAACACTGTGGTTTAAGGATTAGACTGCTAACAGATAGGTCATCAATTCAAGCCCATCATCTGCTCCTTGGCAGAAAGATTTACAGCCATGGGAACGGCATTGGGCAGATAACACTCTGCACTCCGGGAAGCTCTGGTGGGATAGTGTGCAGGGAGCTGTGTTGCTAACCCAAAGGCCACAACTCTCTGCTGCCTCTTCAGACAAAAGACGGGCCATCTCCTCCCATGTAATTTACAGCCTCTGAACCTCAGCGTATGACCAGCTCTGAGTCCATCCCAACTCAATGATGATTCCGATGAGAGAGAGAAAGAATATAGAATATAGAATATAGAATATAGAATATAGAATATAGAATATAGAATATAGAATATAGAATATAGAATATAGAATATAGAATATAGAATAT
>NW_006399852.1:9808219-9814517 GCF_000299155.1 Elephantulus edwardii
ATAGAACATAGAACATAGAACATAGAATAGACAGACAGACACACAGAGAGGGAGTCCTACAGGGCCACTATGAGTCACAATTAACTCTACACCAGCAGTACACACTGTCTTCATCTGTGAAATGGGGGGAGAATCTTCCCCCACCCCCAGAAACTGCATTCACAAGCTTATGAGGAACAAATACTATCAACAGAGAACTTCTTTAAATCTTGAAGTCCTCTACAATGCTAATTATCAAGGTGATGAAGACCATTCAGGTAATTCATATAAACAAAATTAAACATGCTCATTAAGTGACCTTAAACATTCAGGAAATGTTTGTTCTTTAAAAGAGAAAGCATGTCAAACTAAATATTCCCCTACTGCCCACCTATGTGCAGAATACCTCCTTGAGAGAGATCGTTGGCCAATCCCTCTGGTGTTCTTTTGCCTATTGTTGCCATGGAGTTGATTCTGACTCACACCAACTCTAGATGACAGGACAGAACAGCCCCATAGGCATTGTGCTATGAGCCTTAACTGAAAAAGGAGCTCAGGTCTTTTTCCTTTGGAATAGCTAGTGTGTTCAAACTACTGATCTCTAGGTTAGTAGCTGAGAAATTCAACCACTGTGCAACCAACACTCCTTTCCAGTGTGTAAAGAAAAATACAGTCTCTAGAAGATAGGATCATTTAATATTCTGCCCAAAGCAATGATCCAGGAAGTATTAAAAGAAGATGGAAGGAATATACTGAGTCATTATATAGAAAGGAATTGGCAGATACAGAGGAATTTAAAGAAATAACATGAGCAAGAGCCTATGGTGATGAAGGAAGAAGTTCAAGCTGCTTTGAAGGAAATAGCAAAAAATAAAGCCCCAGGAATAGATGGTATACCAATTGATGTATTTCAGATAACAGATGTTGCCCTGGATGTGCTCACCAAGTTGTGCCAAGAAATCTGGAGAACAACCACTTGGCCAACTGACTGGAAGAGATCTATATTTGTTCCCATTCCAAAGAAAGGTGACCCAACTGAGTGTGGAAACTACAGAACAGTGTCATTGATTTCACATGCAAGCAAGATTCTACTGAAGATCATCCAAAAACGATTAGAACAGCACATCAGCAGAGAACTGCCGGAAGTCCAGGCTGGGTTTAGAAGGGGTCGTGGTCCTAGGGATATCGTTGCTGATGTTAGATGGATCTTGGCTGAAAGCAGGGAATACCAGAAGAATGTCTATCTGTGTTTCATTGATTATGCAAAGGCATTTGACTGTGTGGATCATAACAAACTGTGGCTGACTCTGAGAAGAATGGGAATCCCAGAACATTTAATTGTGCTAATACGAAACCTATACTTGGACCAAGAGGCAGTAGTCAGAACAGAGCAGGGTAACACTGCATGGTTCAAAATAGGGAAGGGTGTACACCAGGGATGCATCCTGTCTCCATACCTTTTCAACATGTATGCAGAGCAGATTATTCGAGAGGCTGGGCTCTATGAGGAGAATTGTGGCATCAGGATTGGTGGAAGATCTATTAACAATCTCCGTTATGCAGATGACACAACCTTGCTTGCTGAAACTGAGGAGGACCTCAAGCACTTGCTGCAAAAGGTCAAGGACTGCAGCCTTCAATATGGACTAAAGCTCAATATCAAGAAGACAAAGATTCTCGCCACTGGACCAATTGGCAGCGTCAGGATGGATGACGAAGAGATTGAGAGTGTTCACAGCTTCACTTTGCTCGGCTCCACAGTCAACACTCTTGGCACCAGCAGTCAGGAAATAAAAAAGCGTATCGCGATGGGAAAGTCTGCTGTTAGGGAACTCTCAAAGGTACTCAGGAGCAACAGTGTCTCTCTGGAGACTAAGGTGCACCTGATACAGGTCATGGTGTTTGCAATCGCTTGTTATGCATCAGAGAGTTGGACAATGACTAGGGAGGACAGAAGGAGAGTGGATGCTTTTGAGCTGTGGTGCTGGAGAAGGGTACTGAATGTACCATGGACTGCCAGGAAAACAAATGGATTCATCTTGGAGAGGATTAAACCAAGCTACTCCTTGGAGGCAAGGATTCTGGGGCTTCGTCTGACATACTTTGGACATGTTGCCAGGAGGGACGGGTCCTTGGAGAGGGACATCATGCTTGGGAGGGTGGAGGGACAGCGCAGGAGGGGAAGACCCTCTATGAGATGGATTGATTCGGTGACTGGGGTAATTGGGATGGGTGTGTCAGAGGCAGTGCAGTTGGCGCAGGATAGAGCAGGGTTTAGAGCTGTTGTGCATAGGGTCGCTATGAGTCGGAAACGACTCGATGGCACATAACAACAACAACAACAACAGAAGGTAGGAAAGCAGGAGGGCTGTACACTCTCTCATGTCTTTTTAAATCCTTTTCATTAGCACCTAGCCCATCTCTTGCACCCAGAACCCAGGAGAGTTGTGCTAAAAGTCTGTATCTAAATGACTCAAAGCAAATAAATTAAAGAACTAAAGACTAGTTCAACTTAGGATTACATTTCACGGTAGCTGGTATCACAATTCTTAATCAAAAGCTAGGGGATTTGATAATTACTAACAGAGAACAGAAAGCTGCCCCATACCCTTTACACACTTCCTTCCTTCATTCATTGCTTAACCATCACGAGATTCCATCATTTCTACTAGTATCTCCAATATATGAAACATTCACGACCAAGAGTAAACACTTTAGTTTATCTTTTTGCTTTCTTTTCTCCCTTTTTTATTACATTGTGAAACCTCAACAATTGTTTTTTTAAAAAACCAAATTTGTATTCAATTTTTTTTTTGTAAATAAACTAGTTGGGGGGGAAATACACACACACACACACACACACACACACACACACACACACACACACACGGCAAAATAAAAACAGAACCTAAACAAACCAAAAAACCCCAAAACCCAAACTTCAAAATTCTCTGAATTCTTATGAGTCTGTGATTATAGATGACAAGAAACCACCTTGAGGTGATAATTAGATATTATCTACAAATGGAGATGGAAGGATGGGAGTGGGTGGGACTGTCAATGTTTCACTGAAAACAAGGCAATTCGTATGATTGAGGAGAGGAAGAACACTAAAGAAACAAAGTTTACTAAAACAGAGGCCTGGGGCTACTGGTTGATGGAGCAAAATTTGACATTTCAGTGATCTTAGGTGATTGTATACAGCCTTTTCATCTCCAGGACCAGAAACACAAACTAGGGCAAGAAGAAAAATAGGACAAACAAAGAAATAGATAAATAATTTAAAAATATCTGTTGGTGAGACCAGGATGGGTGAGACTAGAACGCTCCCTTTTTGCCTCTACAAGTTTTCAGCAGATGGTTATACTAATTATTTTAGAACTAACAGGAAGCACTGAGAGTTGGCAGGAATGAAACTTGGAACCAGTGTTGGTGTGAAAGTGATAAGACTTTTGGCTCCAAGTAACACTTTCAATTCTGCACAATGAATGCTGGCTGCAAGCAGGTGGTGTCCCACATTTTAACTCACTCTCAAGAAAATACCCTCAATGTCAGCCTCACGAAATTATCTTCAAAATCACTGGTGTTTACAGAGATGTGGTGTGACTGCTAATATTTTTCTCTTTTGTTTTCTCTGCTGGCTTAAAAAAGAAGCTATGCAGGGCAAAAGTAAAGAAGTCGACAAGAGCAAAGCAGGAAACCTCCCACACTAGAAAGAGATAAGAATCTCACATGCGGAATGGCTTTTATTGAAGGCAATTTCAAAGCAAATACAGACATATATGGTAGGCTTATATGTCCTCTGCATATGTACACATCATGCACCTCAAAAACTAGATATGTTCCTGTGTAACAAAGGTATATTCCACTTGACAATCTCAATAATAGATTCAAGCCAGTGCAAATACTCAACCACAACTGAATGGATTGAGAAATTTTAGTGCATTCACACAACGGAATACAATTCAGCATGCAGAAACAATGATTTTGAAAATTATACATAACTTGTGAGGAACTGGACAGCATTATGTGGAGTGAACTAACTCAGTCTCATAAGGACAAATACTATAAAAGATTATGTAAAAATTGGAGGATAACTAGTAAAATGTCTATGGGGACCCAAAGGGGAAAGGGATAATAAGAACAGAGGGATGAGGGTAGGTCAGAATCATAGGATTGCACAATTTTGTGGGTGGGGGGGAGGTACAAAGGAAATAGGGAAGATATGGAAGGGATCTGAAAGACAGAATAATGATGGGTATAGTCCAATGGTGATTAATTTTATAAAACATAATGCATGGGAATAATTGTATGAAACACACTGTGAATGAAGAATAATGTGAAGTACAATGTATATGAACTTTTTAAGCAAACCAATGTAAAATAAAATTTTTGTTTGCTTGTTTTTTATTAATTTTAATGAAAGTTTACAGACTTAGGATTTCGAATCATTCATTGTTGCACTTTCCTCCCTGCTCCCCTCAATTCACTCTTCTCCTTTAAAAGTAAAGAAAAACTCTTTCATTGTTATGCAGTCTCTTCCCTCAAGTCCACTCCACAGTGTAGCCTTCATTCTGGACTCCTGTCATGACAGTCATACCCAATCATATATCCCTTTTAAAGAGTTCTCTCCGTCATCTGTTTCAATGCAGTATACATCATTCCTCCCCTCCTTCTCTGTCTTCTCTCAACCCTGATGTCAGTCCCATTTTACAAAAGTGGCCCTATACAATATTTGTCCTTTTGTGACTGAGATATTTCACTCAGCATAATGTCCTCCAGGGTCATCCACTTTGCATAATATTTCATTAGTTCCTTGTTCTTCAATGCTGCATAGTATTCCAGCGTGTGAATATACCAGAACTTCTCCATCCATTCGTTTGTCGACGGGCACTTGGGTTGTTTCCAGCTCTTTGCTATTGTGAACAAAGCCACAATAAACGTGGGTGTGCATATATCTGCTTGGGTGGTGGTTATGGTTTCTTTAGGGTAAATTCCCGGTAGTGGAATTGCTGGGTCAAATGGTATTGCTATTGCAACTTTCTGAGAAAGTACCATACAGCCTTCCATAGTAGTTGCACCAGTAAAATAATTTAAAACAAAAAAAAGCATAGCTTCGATGCATTGAAGACTAAAGACAAGCTATGCATTGACATCAAGGACATCATTCATGAAGGAAGCAAAAGGTCATTGAAAAAGACAGGGAAAATACTGTATAACATCACTGTTATAAAACAGGACTGATTTGGGGTTGAGGGAAAACTGAAAGGAAGGAATAAATAATGAACAGTGCATTGGGATATATGAAGGAAAAAACTATTTAAAAGGAATTTATGATTTAGACATTATTTGTATGACAACAGTCCAGAATAAGAAGTGCATAACCAACGGGAGGAGAGGAGAGAAAGGGAGGAACTTGTGCAACAATGAATATTTGTTTTTAAAAAAGTGAACAGGGGAGAGGGTAGGGAGGGAAATGTGCAACAATGAATGAACGGAAATCCAACTTTTTTGTCAACGTTTGTTAAAGATCACAATTAAAAAAAAAGATTGGCATGTGGGTTCCAAAGCCTGAGAGAGGCTGGGGGACCTGCAGCAGGTCCTGGGGAGAGTGGGCCCGCAATGCGCCAGGCCCCACTGGAGGGAGCCCTTGGGCGCCAGCAGAACTGTCTACCTCTCCTCTTCACCGAACCACGGTCTCTGAGGAGCAGCCCAACCCTGTCCAACCCTGGATCTGAGGCCAGAGGTGCCTTTCCTGTGGGTATCCCAGAGCTTCCCGAGGAGGTCCGTTCCACCACTTCCTGCTCACGCTGTGTCACTGCTGAGCGTCTTTCTGGCAGTGTTCTGGTGGAGGCTTCAGTACCTGGTCCCTCCACTGCAGCATGAACCTACAGAGAGGCTGATGAGGAGCAAATACCATGAGTCCAGTTCCCGCAGCAGCCCCAGGCCGAGCTGGAGAAACTCCACAGAGTTTAACCATAATTAAGTTAAACTGGAGGAGTTTTTTGCTTTCAGTCTAACAAAAGGGTTTAAAGGACCATAAATTTTGTTATGAGGGCAAATTGACAATATCTATTAAAACTTGAAATATTTATACTCATATAGCATTTCAACTTCTAGGACAAATCCTTCAAAATATTATTGTAAGGTTACAAATAAATGTCCAACAACGTTCATGACAGCATGATTTCTAATGAAACAATTTTAGAAATGACTAGTTTATTTCTCTGTCAGTAAGGGTCTGGCTAAATAAGCTATGGTACATATACAGTGGTTTCTCCAGATTTCTTGGCACAACTTGGTGAGCACATCCAGGGCA
>NW_006399852.1:9817117-9818791 GCF_000299155.1 Elephantulus edwardii
GACATCATGCTTGGGAGGGTGGAGGGACGGCGCAGGAGGGGAAGACCCTCTATGAGATGGATTGATTCAGTGACTGGGGTAATCAGGATGGGTGTGTTGGAGGCAGTGCGGTTGGCGCAGGATAGAGCAGGGTTTAGAGCTGTTGTACAGAGGGGCACTATGAGTCGCAAACGACTCGACGGCACATAACAACAACAACAACAACATACACAGTGGAAGTCATATGTAACCATTAAAATATGCAGGCAATAAGTTCTGATGAGTATGTTGTTGTTGTGTACCATAGAGTCAGAAATGACCCATAGCTGACCCTCTGGCGATTTATCAGAGGCAATTAATCACATGGGAGGAGACTGCCCATCCTCCTCCAGAGCAGCTAGTGGCCTTGAACTGTGTGCCTTTGGGATTGCAACACAGCTTCTTGCCACTAGGCCACCAGAGCTCCCTGATGAATATGTTGCTGTTGTTGTTATGTGCTGTCAAGTTGCCTGAAACTCACAGCAATTCAATAAGTATATTATTGTTGATTGCCATTGAGTCTAGTGCAACTCATAGTGATTCTATGAACAAAGGACATAATGTATTTCCATAACTATTGTCATTTCTCCAAGTTAATAGAGTTTCCAGAGGCATGTGGTTTAGGAAGTGGATACCACTCCTACTTCCAAACCTGTTTTACACCTGGGAGCTTCACCAAACACTGTCTACAGTGAGAAACCATTCTGATATTTAATACCCCAATGGCACAAGGATCAGCATCACAGCAAACCCAGGTTCTTCACACAGCACACTGGCAAAAAGTGATGTACAAAGTGAAAGGGTGTTCCTCCAGATATAACAGCACTAGTCTCATTCAGTAGTGATTAAATATCTTTTAGTCAAATATGACTGGGAGTCAGCTTTTCACAAAAGACCTGAACTCTGGTCTATAACTAACATAATTTCTGTGCATTTATAGAGATTAGAGAGTTTGTAGTTTCCAGAGGCATCGAGTTTAGGAAGTGGACGCCACTCCTGCTTCCCAGCATACATCAATCTGGAAGGTAATCCAAACACTGTGCATAATGGGTAACCATTATGGTTTCTGACAAGGCTATGGAACAGTGCGTAGCATCACAGCAACACGAAGTTGTTCATTTCAGCAAACAGACAAAACATTGCTGTGACATTTAAAGAATATTCATTTGAAAGTTAATAAATTTGGCCTGAGTGCCACAGGCCTGAGGGCCCTGTGGGATTTTAAAGCCATGAGGTGATTGCCATCAAGATGCTAGCTAGCAGCCAAACTCCCAGAGTGGAGGCTCCACTACAAACTCAATAAATATAGACACTCAAAATATGTTAAGTGAAAATAAGATGTCATATCCAGTTTGTGGAAGTTGAATATCCAATTGTGCAAAAGACAATACTACAAAAACAGTGTTTAAAATATTTTTACAGAATAAAGACATGATTGTTGTTGTTGTTAAGTGCCGTCGAGTTGTAGGTGACTCATAGCGACCCTATGAACAAAAGTCCTGGACACCTGTATGACTTTCATTCTTTCTCCAGGTTCATAGGGTTTCCAGAGGCAAAACACATGTATTGTTGTTGTTGTTATGTGCCATCGAGTCGTTTGCGACTCATAGTGACCCTATATACAAGAGCCCTAAAAACCATTCTATCCTGTGCCAA
>NW_006399852.1:9820631-9831824 GCF_000299155.1 Elephantulus edwardii
GACCCTATGTACAATAGCCCTAAACTCTGCTTTGTCCTGTGCCAATCTCCCTGTCTCTGACACTCCCATCCCAATTATCGCAGTCACTGAATCAATCCACCTCATAGAGGGCCTTCCCCTCTTGTGCTGTCCCTCCACCCTACCAAGCATGATGTCCCTCTCCAAGGATAGGTCTCTCCTTACAACATGACCAAAGTATGTTAGACGGAGCCACAGAATCATTGCCTCCAAGGAGCCGCCCGATTTGACCCTTTCCAGGATGAATGCTTGTTTTCCTAGCAGTCCATGGTATTCTCAATACTCTTCTCCAGCACCACAGCTCAAAGGCATCAATTCTCCTTCTGTCCTCCTTAGTCATTGTCCAACTCTCTGATGCATAGCAAGTGATAGCAAAGACCATGGCCTATAAAAAAGATGGGAAAGGAAAAAAAAGGACAAAAATATAAGAAGAGATGTTAAAATTTGTTTTTGAACAAAAAGTAGTTAAAGTAAATGGAAGAAATGACTATGTTAAAGAACTGAACAGATTCCAAAGAGCAGCTCCAGAAAACAAAACAATGTATTAACATGAAATGTGCAAAGGCCTGCTGTTAGAAAAACGTACAGGGAAGAACACATTTTGCATTTTTCAGGCTGAAAGAACCAAAAGAAAAAGTCAAGCCTCGAATTACACTGTGGTGTTGGCAAAGCATGTTGAATATACCATAGGTTGCCAAAGGAACAAATTTGCCTTGGAAAAACTATAGCCAGAAGGTTCCTTAGAGGCGAGGATGTTGTTGTTGCTGTTGCTATGTGCCATCAAGTCAACTACAACTCACAGCACAGAGCTGTGCCCAGTAGCTCTGAACCCTGCTCTATCCTGAGCCAATCTCACTGTCCCTGACACTTCTGTCTCTGATAACCTCAGGTGGGGAGACCCATATCACATTCTTTAGATAGTAACGATGAGGGTCCAGTATCTGGAGAAAAACATCATGCTTAATAAAGCTGAGGGTCAGCAAAAAAGAAGAAAAATTGACACAGCATCTGCAGTGATAGACTTCAGTACAACAGACTGTGAGACCATATACTGCTTACTACAGTATCGCTATGAGTCGGAGTTGGGCTGATGAGGGCCTGTAACAAGAACAACAAAATGAAAAAAAAACAATGATGCAAGAAGTATTGACAAAGATGGGAGGAATACACAAAGTCATTGAATCCAAAATTTGGTTGACATTCAACCACTTCAGGAGGTAGTATCCAGAACTTATGGACTGGAGGAAGAAGTCTAAATTGCACCAAAGGCATTGGTGAAAAACAAGACAGCAGGTTTGGAGAGGAATCCAACTGAGATGTTAACACTGGAGGCAATACTAGAAGGGCTCACACAACTATATAAAGAAATTTGGAAGACAGCTGCATGATCATCAACCAACCAGAAGAGATCCACATTTGCACTCACCAGAAACAAAGGTAATAAAACAGAATGCAAAAATTATCAAGAATGTCATTGTCATTGCAAATACAATTTTGCTGCAGACAATGAAAAAATGGTAGCAGGAATACATCAGTGGGGAAGTGCCAGAAATTCAAGCTGGATTCAGAAGAGAATGTGAAATGAGGGATGTCATTGCTAACCCCAGACAAATCTAGGCTGAAAGCAGAATACTAGAAAGATCTGTGTTATTGACTACGTAAACACATTCATTCAACTGGAGTATAACAAATTATAGCTATCATTAGGAATGAGACTTTGTTCTTCTGGAAACGCTGTGCTGAGGCACTCAGAATGGTCCAGCATCTCACCTACCATCCTAGGCTGTCCTACAACACAGCCCCTAACTAAATTAGGCTGTCTCAAACCCCTGGTAATAGAATTGCTTATACTAAGAAGGCTGGGAAAACATCCAAATCTGCACATGGTATGTGCCTAGGGCACCTATGAGGGGTGCATGGTGTGAGACCTCCAGTCTTCATGAGGTTGTCAAAAACAAAACCAAAAAATACCATGCCAACAAAGCTTATGGTGAGTCTATGTGTGCTAAGTGTGTCTGTGACAGGATCAAGCGTGCTTTCTTTACTGAGGAACAGAAATTGGTTGTGAAAATACTGCAAGCAAAAGCACCAAGTCAGAAAGCTAAATTAAAAAAAAAAAAAGATGCCTCTTTAGTAATAAAAGCATATTATTTGTTCTGGTAAAAAAAAAAAAAAGAAAGAAAGAAATTTCCAAAACATTTAAAGTGCTCAGTGTGAAGAGAACCAGAAGCAGTCATTTCAACAGAACATGAGGACATAGCTTAGATGAGTATCAGGAAAGGTGTGTGTTGAATCATGGTTGACTTATTCAGTGTGTATGCTGTGGAAATAAACGGAGAAGCTGGACTGTACACAGAAGAATCTGCATTAGGATCAGAAGAAGACTCACTAACAACTTGTGCTATGCAAATAAAGCAATCTTATTTGCTGAAAGTTGAGCTGACCTGAAGAATTTTGTGATGAAGATTAAAGACTACAGCTGTCAGTATGGATTACACCTCAGCGTACAGAAAACACAAGTCCTCACCACTGGAACAAAAGCCACAGCATCATAAACAGAGGAAACAAACTGAATTTGTCAAATAATAAATTTATTTGGATAGGTGCATATACAATATTCTTTTTTTCTACTAGTTTATTTATAAAATTCTAACACAAATTTGAACAAATTCTTTCCATTTCCTTCACACCCCTACCCATCAAATTATACAACACAATGATTAATCCCCCCTTCCCCCTGTACATTCACATCCCTCTGCTTCCAGCTTCTCCCACCCCTCTTAGATCCTTATACTCATTCTACAATAATGGTCTCATACAATATTTATCCTTGCGGGACTGAGTTAGTTCACTCAGCAAAATACTGTCCAGTCCCTCCCAAGTTAGGCAATAATTTACAAAGTTATTGCTCCTGCGTGCTACATAGTATTCCATTGTGCGAATGTACAATAATTTCTCAATCCATTTGTTTGTGGTTGGACATTTGGGCTGTTTCCATGTTCTTGCAATGGTGAATAATGCTGCTATGAACATTGGTGTACAAATCTCAGTTTGTACCTCAGTTCTCATATTCTCAGGGCATACTCCAAGTAGCGGAATAGCTGCATCATATAGAATTTCTATGGTCAGCTTTTTGAGGAAGCACCAAACTGCCTTCCAGAATGGTTGCACCATTTCCAATCCCACCAACAATGTATGAGTTCCTTTCTCACCACATACTCTTCAACATCTATTATTTGCTGCCCTGTTAAATTTTACCACTCTTACTGGAGTGAGATGGTACTTCATTGTGGTTTCGTTTTGCATCTCTCTTCTTGCTAGTGATTTGGAGCATTTCTTCTGTTTGCCATTCTAATATCTTCCTGTGTGAAAATTCTTTCCACGTCTTTTGCCTGCCTCAATAACATGAAACATTTTCAATTAGTCTACCCAAGAGTAAGATACTACAGTATGGTTTTATCTTGCTTTAAATTTATTTTTATTAATGCTCAAAAAATTTATTTGGCTCCACAGTCTATAACACTGGAAGCAGCAGCCAAGAAATCTAATGACATATTGCGAAGATCAGCTGCAAAGGACCCCTTTCCAAGCGCCACTTTGGAGACTAGGCATACTTAGGTAAGATGGACCTAGCCCAAGTCACGGGCTCCAACACAGCGATGTTTGTCAGTATGGCCCAAGGATGAACAATGGTTCATTCAGTTGTATGAGCCCTGCGGTTGTATATATGAGTCAGAATTAGGGTTGACAATATCAAACAACAACAAAAAGTCAATGAGAAGAAAGTGAAAATAACTGACCAGGAGAAGATACTCCAGCGTACATAACAAGGGCCTGTCATTATTGATAGGTGCCCCTGAGGCCACTGTAACTCATTTTATTGGTGGTGGTGTATCACTGAGTGGGAACTGACCATAGCTGACCTACCAGTGGGTTTTCAGAGGCAGCACATTGCACAGGGGGAGATGGGCCATCCTTCTCCCATGGAGCAAGCTGGTGGATTCAAACCACATGATTTGGGGATTGCTGCACAACTTCTTACCACTAGGCCATCAGAGCTTCCTATGCACAACAGATCATAGAGTCCCTATGCACAACAGATCAAAACATCGCCCTATCCTGCAGCATGCTCAAGCCCATGGAAACCAAGCTGTTCCTTGGAGGCAAGGATTTTGAAGCTCCATCTCACACACTATGGGCCATGTTGCCAGGAGGGTCCAGTCTTTGGAGAAGGACATCATGCTTACAAGGGTGGAGGGACAGCACAGGAGAGGAAGACCCAGATGAGATGGTTTGACACAGTAACAGGGGTTACGGGAGTAGGTGTGTCAGAGAAGGTGAAACTGGCTCAGGTTAGGGCAGGGATCTGAGCTATTGTTCATAGGGTTGCTCACAGGCAACTTGACAGCACATAACAACAATAATCTTCTTGAGAGTCTTTCTTTCTCTAAACCTCCATCTTTCCCAGCAGAATATCTTATTTGATGGGATGGCCCATCCTGACAACATGTTCAAAGCATGTGAGACAGTTTCACCTTCCTTGCCTCCAACTAGGATCCTGGTTATACTTTCTCCAAGATAGTTCTGTTGGCTCTTTTGACAGTTCATGGCATATTCAATACACTTCACCAACACTACAATTCAAAGACATCAGAATAAGGAAGATCACAGGGGATCAAATTCTTCTCTGTTCTTCCTTATATACGGTCTAAATACTATGCTGTGGAGCAGGTACACCTTAGTCCTTAAACTGATGTCCTTGCTCTTCTGCATTTAGAGACATCCTTTAAAGCGAATTTTCCTGATTTCTTGACTGCTGCTGCCATGGATTTTGATTATATATTCAAACAAAATTAAATCCTTGACAAGTCAACTGTTTCTCCATCTATCATGATATTATCTATGGGTCCAATGGTAAGGATTTTTCGCCCAATGTTGGATGTAATCCATATTGAAGGCTGTCTTCAAGTCTTCTTCAAGAAAGGCTGTGTCAACAGCATCAAGACCTAAACAAATACTGCAGTGGAGAAATGGGCAAAGGATATGGATTCTGTAGAGTCAAAATAATCAAAGCACAGAAACCAAGTAATATGAGGTCTATTTGATCTCTGTACACATATAGAGAAAATTCTTGTCTACAAGAACACAAGAGGCTCATTTTGTAGACCAGTAATGATGAAATTTTAAGGAGAAAAGGAAGTAAAGGGGCGGGAATCAACCATTGGATTTTTAATAGGGTTGTTTGAGCCATGCCCCCTTCCGGAGTTCAGGTTAGGAGGCTGTGTTCAGTGGCCAGGACAATCCCCACTTATAGATCTCAATAGCATGAGGAAACTGTCTAAATTTAGAAATCACCTTCTCTGGAAATAAAGAGGTAACTAGATTACTTTGGTAGTCAAAGGCTTTCTCAAGGTAAACTTTGAAAAGTTCATAGTTAACATGTGTCTTGTCTCAGAGATGGGTTTATGGTCCCTGTGTTTCCTTTCTTCCAGTTTCTCACTTCATGGTCCACTTTCCACACTGGTCAATTTTACCTTTGTGACATTTCCTTTGGGCTCAGAGGAATCAGTCAGTCTGGACCTTAGTTTGTTTATACGTGTTTGCCTCCCTACCTCCCTACCTCCCTACCTCCCTCCCTCTCTCCCTCCTTCTCTCCCTCCCTCCCTCTCTCCCTCCCTTTCTTCCATGATGAAAGGATCACAGAGGAATATAATAAAAATGGTTAATAATATAAGGTGCAACGGCCTAGTGGAAAGGAGTTGTGCTGCTAATCCAAAGCTATATGTTTCAAACCCACCACTTAGTCTGTGTAATATGGACAATTTCCTCCTCTGTGATTAACAGCCTCCAAAAACTCGCTAGAGGGTTAGCTATGAGTCTGTTGTAACTTGAGAGTACATAACAACAACAAATTGAGCACGCTCAGGAAAGCACAATGAGATGTAACTTTAATCGCTTTAGAAATATCAGACCCAATCTCACTGTTAAAACTGAACATTTTCAACTCATTAAGACCATTATCAGATTTCCTGGGATGTAAATCTCAGCTGCAGGAGATTGATTGTCCATGTTTCTCTACATGGCTAGTATATTTGATAACCAATATCCCTTCTTTTGATTGGCAGCCTAACACATAATGCATAGTTGTTATTGCTGTTGTTAGGAGCCATCGAGTACAACTCTTAGCAACTCTATGAACAATAGATCAGACCCTGTGCCGTCCTCACACTTCCTGACACACAAGAGCCCAGTGCGGCAGTCACCATGTCAATCCATTTGGTTAGGGTCTTCCTCTCTTTTGCTGACCCTCCTTCCTTTCCAGATCATGTCCCTCTCCAAGGAATAGCAACATAGTATGTGGGGCAAAGCCTCATCATTCTTGCCTCCAAAGAGCACTCCAGCTGCACCCTCTCCAAGACATATCTGTTTGTTCTTTTGGCTGTCCATGGGATGTTCAGTGCTCTTCCCCAACACCACAGCTCCAAAGCATCAGTTCTTCTTCTATCATCCTTACTCATTGTCTAGCTTTTAGACGTATAGCAAATATAGAAAATGAGAACCGAGGCACAGAGACTTGTACACCAATATTCATAACAACGTTATTCACCATCACAAGAACATGGAAACAGCCCAGCCACAAACAAACGGATTGAGACATTATGGTACATTCACACAATGGAATACTATGCAGCACACAGAAGCAGTGATTTTGTAAATTATTACCTAACCTGGGAGGGACTGGAGAGCATTATGCTGAGTGAACTGAGTGTCCCACGAGGACAAATATTGTATAAATCCATCATTGTAGAATGAGTATAAAGATCCAAGGTGGGGAGGGAGGTTGGAAGCAGAGGGATGAGAATGTGCAGGAGGCAGGGGGGATTAATCATGGAGCTGTACAATTTAATGGTCAGCGGGGTGAGGGAAACTGGAAGAATTTGTTCTCGAAAACAATGTATTTAATTTTGTAAATAAATTAGTATAATTTTTTTAAAAAGAAAGTTGTGTGTCAAGGTTGTATCCTTTCTCCATACCTATGCAATCTGTATGCTGAGCAAATTATTTGAGAAGCTGGGCTCTAAAAAAGAAAAGGGCATCAGTATTAGAAGCAGACTCATCAATAACCTATGTTATGCAGATGACAAAAACTTGCTTGCTGAAAGTGAGGACTTGAAGGACTTGTTGCAGAAGACCTTTGGTATGGATTGTATCTCAATGTCAAGAAAGAAAAGATTCTTACCACTGGTCCAATAGGCAATAACATGATAGACGGAGAAAAGGTTGAAACTGTCAATGACTTCATCTTACTTGGATCTTATTTGGATCCACAATCCACACCATTGTTACCAGCAATCAGGAGATCAGGAGACATATTGCACAGGTCAAGTCTACAAGTAGAGACTGTGCCATATTCTTGAGGAGCAATGATGTCAGATTGAGGAGTAAGGTGTGACTAATTAAGATCATGGTCTTTCTTATCACTTGCTATGCATCTGAGAGATAGACAACTAATAAGGATGATAGAAGAACAATTGATGCCTCTGAGTTGTGGTATTGGAGAATAACACGGTCTATCTCACAAACTGTCAAAATAATAAGCAGGTATGTCTTGGAGAGGGTGTAGCCAAAGTGCTCCTCGGAGGCAAGGATGCTGAACCTTCCTCTCGCATTCTTTGGCCTTGCTAGGAGAGGCTATCCCTTGGAGAAGAACATCAAGCTTGGAAAGGTTGAGGACCAGCCAAGGCAATGAAGATCTCCACCAGGTGGCTTGCCACAGTGACTAGATCAATGGATTGAGGAATGTCAGAGATTGTAAGGGTGGCACAGGATAGGACAGGGCTCAGATCTGTTGGATTATACTTGACTCAGAGGTCCCTAACAAGATCTACAACAAAGATGAATGAGACAAAATTGTATCATTACAAAGAATGTTTGCAAAATGTACGCATGTCACAATTTCAAGGTGGTATCAGAAAACGCCTTATTCCTGCATATTCCCTGCATTTCTATAGAAGTCCTCTGAAAGGAAACAAAATGAAACTCAGAGCTTGAGTAAATATGAGAGAAATAACACTTCCTTTTATATACACTGGTACTGTTTTTTTGTTTGCTTGCATTAAACATGTATTATTTTTCTTGAAAGTTGAAAATCTGAGTTTGCTGTGTCTGGAAAGGTGGTAACTGATTATCTCCATTCGTTTTCAATCTCAAAACTAATTTCTGCAGCTTAAGGACATTCAAATAGTTGTCTCTGAGTTTTGTTACCTCCACATGCCATTAGTTTTAGATGATCCACTCCTCTGCTAGCTGCTGTCCATTAACTAACTAGATAGAGAGGTGATCACAGCTTAAAGACTGATATGTTGTGCTAATAACCAACAAGTCAGTGGTTTGAACACAAGCTGTTCTGAGAAAGGAAGCTGGGCCTTCTTCAGCCACAGGATTACAGTCTCCAGTGTTAAGATGCCTGTTGTCAATCACAACCAAACTGACAGCAGTGGGTTAGAACCAGAGGGGAAGAAGGAAGATGAGGAAGACAGCACCGTGCTGTTGTCGTTGTTATTGTTTTTATGAGCTGTCAATATAGGACCGACCCATAGCTGACCCTCCAGTAGATTATCAGAGGCAGTAAATCACATAGGAGGAGATTGCCCATCCTTCTCCCATGAAGCAGCTGGTAGATTTGAACCACGTGCCCGTAGGATTGCAATACAGCTTTTTACCACTAGGACACCAGGGTTCCCTAGTAGATCTGTTGATTATTATCAGGAAAAGCCTCACCAAGACGAAAACCAGACTCACTCTTATAATTAGATGGGCACCAAAGAAGTTACTGTATCCCAAACTTTGCTCCAATATTTACTTTATTAAAGAACATAACATTCTCAGCTCCAAGATTCCACCGGCTTCCCATCTCCCTCCAAAACAGTCAACGTGCTCACAGTGGTCTACAGAGGCCCCAGCCTGTGTCGTCTCTCCTGGTTCACATCCTAATACTGTTCCTGCCCCTCACTGTTCTCACGCTGCTCTTCTATTTCTTAAACATAAAAGCACATCCATGAGTCTGAGCCTTAGCCTTGCTCATCTCTCACCCTAGAAACCTCTTCCCTCAGCTAGCCCATGCCTCTCACCGCCTCTTCCCTCTGGTCTTCATTTGAACGTCACATTCTCCATCAGGTCTGCTCTGCTTTCCAAATGTAAACAGGCAATTCCTATCCTTCCGCCCCACTACTATCTATGCCCCTTCTCTTCCCTGTCACCAGTTTCGTGGGAGCCCCGGTGGCCCAGTGGGTTATGCACTGAGCTGCTAAGTGCAAAAGTCAACCAGAATCAAAGTTAAAATCCATGAGCTGCCGCTGCTCTGTAAAAAAGAAAGATGAAGCGATGTATTTCCACATCTGCAGCCTTGAAAACCCAGACCAGCAAGGTCACTATGAGTCGTAATCAACTTGAGAGTAGTGGGTATGATTTTTGAAATAGCCTTGATTGATTCTGTTTATGGTTTCTCTGGGGTTTTTATATCCCTCCAATCAGGATTATGAAGGTTTCCTGGGTTGAATTTTTATGTTTTCCTATTGGCAAGGAGGAACCAGTCCTTGGAGAGGGACGTCACGCTTGGGAGGGTGGAGGGACAGAGCAGGAGATGAAGACCCTCAGTAAGATGGATTGACTCAGTGACTGGGGTTAGGGGTGGATGTGTCAGAGATAATAGGATTGGCACAGGATAGAGGGTTGTTGTACATAGGGTCACTATGAGTCGCAGGCAACTCAATGGCACATAACCACAACAATTGGCACATAGAAGGGGAGAATTTTTTCCAAATTCATTGATATCAAGTTTACTCCAATTCATAGGAACTGTACAGGGCAAAAGAAAGCTTTTTAGAAATCTGTAAATTTCAAGGAAGCACACAGCCTTATCTTTCTCCCATGGAGCAGCAGGAGTTAAAGCCTGAGATCTCTACATCAGCCACCAACTGCTTAGTCCCCGTGTCACCAGAGCACACTGCAAAGTCAATAAATATTTGTTGAGCATCATTGATGAGCGATAAATTGTCCTGATCAGAAACAGATTTTGATCTCTCACCCTGATATCTGTACTGAGCCAAATGTGTTTAAGCTTTTAGGTAAAGTGTCTTTGTGAACTTTTCAACTCTGTCCTACCCTGAGCCAGTCTCACTGTCTCTGATTCACTTAACTCCATTATCCCAGTTACACTGTCAATTCATCTCATCCGAGATCTTCCTCTCTTGAGCTGTCCCTCCACTTTCCAAGCATGATGTCCTTCTCCAAGGACTGGTCCCTCCTGGAAACATGCCTGAAATATGTGAGATGGAACTTCAAAATCCTTGCCTCCAAGGAGAAATTTGGTTTCACTTTCTCAAGGATAAACCTGTTTGTTCCCTTGGCAGTCCATGAAATGTTCAACACTCTTCCCTAGCACCACAACTCAAAGGCATTGATTCTTCTTCTGTCATCCTTAGTCATTGTCCAGCTCTCTGATGTAGAACAAGTAATCATAAAGACCATGGCGTAGATCAGGCACACCTTAGTCTCCAAACTGACATCATTGCTCTTTAGCACTCTGGAGAAGTCCTGACAAAAGACTCCCCCAAGGCAATTCGTCTTTTGATTTCCTGAGTGCTGGTGTCAACAGTGTTTATTATGGAACCAAGCAAGCTGAAATTGTTAACTATCTCAGTCTCTTCTCCATCTATCATGATGCTGCTAATTGGCTCAATGATGAGGATCTTTGTCTTCTTTATGTTGAGCTTCAATCCACATTGAAGACTACAATGCCTGACCCTCTGCATCAAATGTTTCAGGCCCTCTTCAGTTTGATTTTCAAACTGTGGCTAACTTTGAGAAGAGTGGTAATTCCAGAAGACCTGACTATGCTCATATGTAACCTATACCTGGACCAGAAAACAGCAGTTAGAACAGAGCAAGGAAACACTGCATGGTTCAAGACTGGGAAAGGGTATGTCAGGGATGTGTCCTATTGCCATACCTTTTCAATCTATATGTGGAACAGATCATTCAGGAGCCTGAGGTTTATAAAGAGGAATGTGGCATCAGGATTTGAGGAAGACTCATGAACAACCTATGTTATACAGATGACACAACCTTGCTTGCCAAAAAGGAGGAAGGTCTGAAGGCTTTGCTGCAGAAGAT
>NW_006399852.1:9832934-9863776 GCF_000299155.1 Elephantulus edwardii
GACATTGAGCCTCAGTCCATACTGAAGGCTGCAGTCCTTGACCCTTCGCAGCAAGTGCATGAGGTCCTCCTCAGTTTCAGCAAGCAGGGTTGTGTCGTAGGGTTAGCAAAGAATAATAAATATGCCATCAACAGCCAGAACAACAAACACATCTTTCTTGGAAGAACTGAAGCCAGACTGCTCCTGAGATGTGAGGGTGGTACGACTACATCTCATATCCTCTGAGCATGTTATCTGGAGGGATGGGAGAAAGACATGCTGCTTGGTAAAGTCCAGGGTTACAGAAAATGAGGAAGGCTCTCAACAAATGGACCGCCACGGTGTCTGCAACCACAGGTTTAAGCCAGGTTCCCATCCGTTATTGCACACCGACTGTAAAGCATCTAACAACAATGGCAAGGTGCTGGGGAGAAAGTGTGTTCTTCACCCTAAGATTTGTCTTGTTAATTGCTTTTATTTCTACCTCCCTTGTCCGCATACACACTCTTTGTCTCCACTGGTGACTCTGATCCTGAGGTGCTCTTCACTGCCAACTTCCTTTCCTATTGCCTGGTTTATACTCCCCAACGTTCAATGACAACACTTGGGGTCTGTATTCAGTCATTTCCTCCAGACTCAACCCAAGGTATTCTTTTCAGCGTTTGTTGTTAGAATGATTTCGGTACTGTTAACCTCCCCTCCCCTCCCCTCCCCTCTCCTCTCCTCTCCTCTCCTCTCCCACACACACACACACACACAGAAATTTACTTACAAAGTTTGCAGACATTCTTTTTCACACCAGATCTTTCACCTTTCCTTTACCCACTCCTCCTTCCACCCATCAAATTGTGTGACCCTATGATTAAGCATCCCCACCCCCCTTTAGATCCTTGTACTCATTCTATTATAATGGTCCTATACATTATTTGTCCTTATGAGACTGAGTTAGTTCACTTAGCACAATGTTCTCCAGTACCTCCCATGTTAGTTAGTAATTTACAAAATCATTGCTCCTATGTGCTGCGTAGTATTCCATTGTGTGGCTGCACCATAATTTCTTAATCCATTCCATTGGGGTTAGACAAGTGGGCTGTTTCCAAGTTCTTGTGATGGTGAATAACGCTGCTGTGAACACTGGTATACAAGGCTCCGTATGTATCTCAGTTCTCATTTTATCAGGGAATATTCCAACCAGTGGAACAGCTGGGCCATATGGAATTTCTATCTTTAGCTTTTTGAGGAAGCGCCAGACTGCCTTCGAGAATGGTTGTACCCTCTTAATTGTTATTTCTTTAGCTGTGTCTTCTAATTATTTTTAGGTGACTAAATTCTGGGGCTTCGTCTGACATACTTTGGACATGTTGTAAGGAGAGAAAGGTCTTTAGAGAGGGACATCATGCTGAGTAGAGTGGAGGGACCCTCTATGAGGTGGATTGATTCAGTGACTGGGGTAATCGGGATGGGTGTGTCAGAGGCAATGAGACTGGCACAGGATAGAGCACGGTTTAGGGCTGTTGAACATAGGGTCGCTATGAGTTGCAAACGACTCGACGGCACATAACAACAACAACAAATAATAGCCCCACGTACTCAGCCAGCCAACAAATGCTTTAAGCAGCTGTTATAGATAAAACACTAGAAATGACAAAATTCTAACCCCTGCACCCTATATTCAAGGAAATGGTTTCTACACTTGTGGTAAGTTAACAATGACTACACAACTTTGTTGAGCAAAGTGGGCCACAATGGAAAATTCTAACGATATCCATGGAAATAAAAAATTGTCCATGGTGGTTGTTATCAGTTACGTCCGCATTCTCCACTGAGAACGATTACATCTCCATTTTGCTGCATTTCCCACTTCCACTGGGTATTTCCCAAGAACAGTGTGACATCAGCCAATAATAACGTAACTAAAATACTTGCTTATTGTCATCGTCAGACCTCCCTACTTTCCAGCAGACCCAGGTCGATGAGTTAGACCTCAGGAGAGTGGCATGCGGGGAGGCTACTGTGTCCAGGTCATCGACCAGAAGAGTTGCTTAGGAGATAGCCAGCTTCAGAGACTGGTGAATCCAAAGGTCTTCAGTGAGCAGAATTCAGGAGGAGTCATGGAATGTAGGCTCAGAGACATGAATCCAAAGCCAGGCCTCCTGTGCCAAAGATTGATCAAGTCTGATAAAAGATTAGACCAAAGAGTTCTCTAGATTTACCAAACTTTTGTAAGTTTTTTTCTGAGCAGGCCACACTTTTAAGGAGACTTCAATTGATCAGACTGTTTATACCTTTAGAGGAGCACCTCCAATCTTGTCTCGTTAGCAATATAGTGATTAGGATTTATAACACAGGCAGCTATGTTATACTGTGGACTGTGGCCATGCTGACACACAATATCAACGATCACACCCATCCATCATGCTGGCATCTCCTCAAGTCTCCCTTGCTGGCCACTTCTATGACCTCAGCTCAGGTATCAGTAATCTCCACTCCAGCTCACCGGAGCCTCTCTTGCTCTCATGTACGTACACCTGAAAATGAAGGATTAAAAGTGCCCCATAACTGTCAACTTTTCCCAAAATGCTATTTGTCTTCTACTCATCTTCCTTTTTGTGTTTTGAGTCACGTCCCCTTAAAATATGAATTAGGGGTTCAAGTTTTCAGTAAATCAGCATCTTAAACTTGAGTGAAAAAAAAATTTCTACCCTTGCTTTTCAAATCCTATTGCCTGAAAGCCCTTTAAAGTCACTAGAGTTTCACATAAAGTCACAGCACCAATTCACACGGGTACACTTACAGCAAAATAGTCTGTGTAGGTGGAAGTTCTCAAGATTCTCTTGGCCTCTTTCAAACCTTCAGCATTTCCACCTACCATACATAATAGAGGGTGAGGCGTGCCACACAGGAAAGCCAGTGCAGATGTCTAAGTAGCATGCAAGTTTCCACGGATGGAATTTTGAGGTAAATTGGTTGCGATGGGTTTTGTTTGGGGTCAGTGCTGTAAGGAATTTGTTCTTAAAATACTTGGCAAGCCCATTAAAAGCAATTTCCAGGACTGTGCCCCTCAAAAGTGTGGCAGTCGACCAGCAGCATCAGCGAAATATAGAAGTTTTTTAAAAAGTGGTAGCAGCTCCAACCCTACTCTCAACCCCCCATGCACAACTCGCTGGATTTTAACGTGATCCTCACGGGACGCATGTTCACACGGTGAACACAGGGTGAGAGTCCTAGTCGGCTGGCCACTTCATTTCAGGAGCTGACTGAGGCACTGAAACAACAACCTCATAGCCTCCAGCAGAAAACAGAAGGTTTGGAACTCTGTGGTGTGGCTGGCTCGGACACTCATCTGAAGACTGTATCCTCTGTGGTGTGCCTCTGCTGCCTGTTAATGATTCACAGGGCAGCAAGGTGATAAAGGTGGAAAACCACAGGCCGGGATTACGGGTGCGTTGGTGGGGCACAGGGACCAGCTGAATCATATCAAGACACCCCAGTCTCACTTCTCAGCCATATTTTAACACAGATGAAAACCTTCAAACACAAACATCAAGGGAAGCTTTAGAGAAAGAAAGCTCAGAGGGAAAGAGTTAAACAGGCGAGTGCAGAAGGAGAAGGGAGGAGTCAGACTCAAAACTGGGAGGTGTGAAGGGGCATCTGAAGGACTGGTTTCCAAGGCTGTAAATATTTATGAGGAGAGTGCCAATCTTTCTCCCATGGAGCAGCTGGTGGATTTAAACCGCAGCAGCCCAACTGGCACACTGCATATTATGCCACCAGGAACTCCTTACAAAGCAGCTTTCTCAACACCACAAAGTACAAAACATATTTTCTCTCTCTCCCTCCCTCCCTCCCTCCGTCCTTCTCTCTCTCTCTCTCTCTCCTCTCTCTCTCTCTCTCTCTCTCTCTCTCTCTCTGGCAACTGCTTGGTAAACTGGGTTCCTCCAGTTAAGTTCCAGGACAGGACATATGTGCCCATCTCGTCTTTGCCCAAAGTCACAGACCTGTGCTTTTCAAATTCCCTTTGAGAATTTTTCAGCTGCCTGGGGAGCAGTCATGCCAGTTAAAACAAGAAACCTTGATCTTGATAATCACATGTGACCGAATGTTGACTCTGAGTTCTTGTTGAGGAAGGTTTGATCACATCAGGCCAGAGGAAAACTATGCCAATCAGGCCCCAGATGCAAATGTCGCCATCTTGAAAATGGAAATCATTAGGGTTTAAGACTCTGACTCCACCTCCCCATTACCCTGGTCCATCTGGAAAGAACCTTAGGCCTGACATGCGGAGCCAGGCCAGTTATTACTTCTGGTGGCCTCGTGGTAAGGAGCTGCACCACAACACAAAGGTATGCGGTTCAAATCCTTCAGTTGCTCCAGTGAAGAAAGTGGGGTCGGGGGGGGGGCAATCTCCTCCCATAAGACTAACTGCCCCTGAAAACCCACTGGAGTGTCTGCTATGGCTTGGTTTTGACTCAAAGGCACACAACAACACCAACAAAAGATTGGGTCGAGTCAGAGTGTCAGAGAACAGACGAAGACTCCCACTATGGTGGATTGACAGTGCTCATTACAATGGGTTTGGTCATTGGCGAGACTGTGAGGAAGGTTCAGGACAGGGCAGTGTGCAGACGTGTTGTTCATGATGAGTCACAGTTTACTTGATGGCACATAACACAACACAACACAACACAACACAACACATAAAAGAAATGAGGAGATCTGGTAAGTGACCAGTGAGGACCACCCTGGATGGGACCCTAATCTCCCTACAGATCGACAGTCACTGTGTGAAGGACATTAAGAGTCCTGCCCACCAGGGGGGAGAGAGACAAACACCTGTCTTTCTGGCCGAGCCTCCTTCACCTTCACAGGCTTTTCTGCACCTGAATCTATGACCCCAGCCTCCTTGTGACCCTCCCTTCTAACACATACCCCACCTTACACCACCCACCAACCATCCCTCATCGTTACAATTCTTACTTTGCTCACAGGAAAGCCCCTTCTTTTCCAATAACTCCAATACACCTCCCTGTGCCATGCAATATCCTCCTCACTCTAGACAAATTCTATCTTATTCAAAATCTATTTTTCCCTTGTTTTTCTCCATATTTCTTACCTTAACAGGTACTGTCATTTTTTAAAAAATGAGAATGCCCACAAGCCCGGAAATGCCTCACCTTGAGCTCCCCTGAGAGTGAGATAATGGAGAGCTGGGTTATGTCTTCTGTCCCATGTCTGTTATCAAAGAACCAGCCTCTGCACCACAGAGAATATCCCAGCAGTTCCACGTGGCTCACATAATGGATACTGCTTGTTGTAAGTGTGACTACCTGGTCCTTGCTTGGCATTTGGAATTGGGATTCAGGGGGATAAAGCAGCCTGTGTTAGCTTGAACTGACGAGGCATACGTTTGACAAATGTATAGAGAAATTTGGTGTGAATGGATAGATGGAAGGGAAGCCAGAGGAAGGAAGGAAAACAGACAGGTTCTCTGAAATGGACACCAACTCATGGTGACGTATCGCACAGCAGGACGACACACTGCCCGGTCAGTCCTTCTCACGATGAGCAACATAGCCTGTCTATCACAGCAACTCTCGGGCCAACAGAGAGGATCTCCCTCACCCTCGCCAGCTCTCTGCTTCCCAGAGCGTGATGTTCTCCTCCACCAACCAATCCCTCCTGATTATATGTGCCCAAGGCAAGCAAACCAAACAATGTTCTGGAGTGATCCAGATGAGTTTCATTAGCTTTTGAAATAGGCATTCAGGTGGTGGGTGAAGAGTTATTTTGCCAACCCAAAGGCACACAGTTCAAATCCACCAGTTTTTCCTTTGGAAAAAGATAGGCAATCTTCTCCCAGGTGACTTACAGCTTCTTAAAACCCAGTAGAGGGTCAGCTATGAGTTTGTTCTGACTCGTCATAACAATAGATTTTTAAAACAGATCTCCAGGCCTTTCTTCAAACTATTAGTCCAGAAGTACCACAGAAATCTATGTAACATGGATGATGCAACCAGTATTTGAAACACCCAGGTCATAGTTTCTGACAGTAACATGTAAGCCACCACAGTATGACAAGCTGACAGACAGGTCGATAGACATGTTGTTGTTGTTGGGTATTATCAAGTTGACTATGACACATAGTGACCCTTTGGACAAGAGATGTGAACCCTGCCCATCCTTATGGTCTCTGTCATGTTCATGCCCACGGTCATAGTCACTGCCTCAAGCCATCTCATTGAAGATACTCTTCTCTTCTGCCAATCCGCTACCTTACCCAGCATGATGTGGTGGCATCATTCTTTGGTCTTCCTACTGTTCAACTTTCAGGTGAATAGGAAGCAACTGAAAAACCACGGCTTGCATCAATCACATCTTGGTCTTTAAACTGACATCACTGCTCTTTAGCACATTGGAGAGGTCCCTGACAGCAGATTTCCCCAAGGCAATGTATCTTTTGGTATCTTGACTGTTGCTACCAAAGGTATTGATTGTGGATCGAAGTAAAATTCAAACACTGACAACTTCAATCTTTTCCCCATCTATCATGATACAGCCTATTAGTCCAGAGGGGAAGAATTTTGTCTTCTAGATGTTGAGATGTAACCCATGCTGAGGGCTTGTAGTCTTTGAACTTTTTGCAGTGTTTCAAATCTTTGTCACTTTCTGCAGGCAAGGTTGTGTTATCTGTATAACACAGGTAACTAATGATGCCTGCATAATATAATACTTATGTTACTAATTATGTTACTAATTATGTTTGAAGATGCTTGGGAGGGTGGAGGGACGGCGCAGGAGGGGAAGGCCCTCTATGAGGTGGATTGATTCAGTGACTGGGGTAATCAGGATGGGTGTGTCAGAGACAGTGCGATTGGCACAGGACAGAGCAGAGTTTAGGGCTGTTGTACATAGGGTAGCTATGAGCCGCAAGCGACTCGACAGCACATAACAACAACAACAACAAATTATGTTGGTAATTAACATCCATTGGTGATGTACATGGACTGTACAAAGACAGATGCTGATGGACAGATACTCTCAGAGAAAGAGTGGTCTCATCCACTACAGGTAGTTTATTAGTTCCTGATCATATATATGCCCAACTCCCCCTTTCTGTGCTTGGGCTGCTCTTGTATCTTTGTTACTGTTGTTATTGTTGTTGTGTGCCATCAAGTTGCCTGAAACTCATAGGGACTCTATGTAAAATAGCCCTAACCTCTGCCCTATCCTGAGCCAGTCTCACTGTCTCCAGTACACCCACCCTCATTACCCCAGTTACTGTGTCAATCCATGGCACCCATGGTCTTCCTCTCCTGCACTGTCCCTCCACCCTTACAAGCGTGATGTTCCTCTCCAGAAAATAGTCCCTCCTGGCCACACAGCCAAAGTATGGGAGACAGATCTTCAAAACCCTTTCCTCCAAGGAGCAGCCTGATTTCATCCTCTCCAGGGTAAACTTGTTAGTTTTCTTCACACTCCATGGTATGTTCAACACTCTTCTCCAGCACCACCACTCAAAGGCATCAATTCTTCTTCTGTCAATTCTAGTCATTGTCCAGCTTTCTGATGCACAGCAACTAACTGCAAAGACTATGGCCTGAATCAGGTGTACTTTAGTCTCCAGGCTGACATCATTGCTCTTTAGCACTTTGGAGAGATCCCTGACATTAGCCTTCCTCAGAGCTCAAACAAAGGTGTTTCTATTTCTGGCTTTGTTCATGTTGATTGACCAGTTGGCTACCTCTTTGCAATTCTCTAACATATCTTATTGAGTTCTTTCCACACATTCTTCAACAAGAGTTTCAAATCTTCTATGTTCTTAATCTCAGTCAATATCTTAATAGTCCACCTGTTGTGTGTCCAGTAAAATGTATTCCCACAATAAGTCCCATTGCTCTGATAATTTCTGGAATGCCTCTTCAAATTTTCCTTGATAACAGCAAATCTGTCTCTCATAGCCAGGACTTTTAAAAACAGCTACAGGTAAAGAGAAGCAATGAGAGGTCAAAAGGTTTAGTTACAAAACTTCTTTTTAAGCACTTGTAATCAATAAAAGAGTCTTGGATATACCACGGACTTCCAAGAAAACAAATATGGCTGTCTTGGAGAGGGTGAAACCAAGTTTCTCCTTGGAGGCTAGCATTTGAAACTCCATCTCACACTTTGGGCACATGGCCAGGAGAGACCGGTCCTTCGAGAAGGACATCATGCTTAGAAGGGTGGACCGACAGTACAAGAGAGGAAGACTCTGGATGAGATGGATTGATATAGTAACTGAGGCAATGGGGGTTGGTGCGTCGGATTTAGTGAGGCTGGCTCAGGATATGGAAGGGTTCAGAGCTACTGTACATAGAGTTGCTAGAGGTTGTAGGCGACTTGACGGCACATAACAACAACAACAACATTCGTAAGGAAGCTGTGATGGCATAGTTTGGAGGGAGTTGCACTGCTCACTCAAAGCCCTCACTACTCTGAAGGTTCAAATCCACCAGTGGCTCCATGAAGAAAATTGAGAAATATCCTCCTGAAATATTTACTACCTCAAAGAAACCAACTCAACAATGATGAATTTTAATGCAGTTTACTCAATAGTGCAAAAATTGAAATAAACCAATAATTCTTCGACCCATAACAAATTACAGACATTGAGGAGAATGGGAATCCCAGAACACTTACTTGCACTCATGAGAAATCTATACATAAAAAAAGAAGCAGTTGTTCAAACAGAACAAGGGAACACTGCATGGTTTAAAGTGAAGAAAGATGTGTGTCAGGGTTGCATCTTTTCTCTCTATTTATTCAATCTGTATGCTGAGCAAGACATCAAGAAATTGGACTGAAGAAGAATGTGGCATTAGGATTGGAAGAAGGCTTTTCAACAACCTGCATGGTGCAGGTGACACAACTTTGCCTGCTGAAAGAGAAAAATCTGAAGCACTTAGCAAAGATCAAAGACTACAGCCTCTGAAATAGCTTACATCTCAACCTCAGTAAGACAAAAAGCTCACCACTAGATCAAAAGGCAATAGCATGATAGATGGAGAGAAGACTGAAGCTGTCAATGATTTAATTTTTCTTTGATCCACAATCAAAGCTCATGGCGGCAGCAGTCCAAAAATCAGAAGATGTGCTACACTGGGAAAATCAAGTACCTTTCCCAAAGTGCCAAAGAGTAAGGATGTCTGTTTACAGACCAAGGTGCATCTGATCCGAGCTATAGCATATTCAAGTACTCTCTCTGCCTTGGAGAGTTGGACAATGAAGAAGGATGATAAAAGAAAAATTAATTGATGCTTTTGTGATTCAATTATAAAGTACTGAATATACCATGAACTTTCAAAAGAAAAACAAATCAACAAATCTGCCTTGGAGGAAGCGTAACCAGGGCGTAGCTGAGAGGCAAGGAACGGTGAAACTTCACCTTTCACACTTTAGGCCATGCTGTCAGGAGGGACCATTCCTTGGCAGAAAACATCATGGTGGCAAAGGTAGAGGGTGAGCAGAAGAGTAGATGACCCCTCAGAGGCTGGATTGACATATAATGCCTCTTAACTATGGGCTCAAGCAAAGCAAAGATTGTGAGGATGGCAGAGGAAAGGACAAGGCTCAGACTTGTTTTCCACGGGGTCACTATGAGTCATAATGGTGAGGGCACCTACAACAACTTGAAGTCTAACAATCTTCAAAGATAACATTGATCTGAATACATGAGTTCTATTGTTGTTGTTGTTGTTATGTGCCTTCAAGTCGCTGGCAACTCACAGCGACCCTATGTACAACAGCCCTAAACCCTGCTCTGTCCTGTGCCAATCACACTGTCTCTGACACTCCCATCCCAGTTACCCCAGTCACTGAATCAATCCACCTCATAGAGGGCCTTCCCCAGGACCTGTGCTGTCCCTCTACCCTCCCAAGCATGATGTCCCTCTCCAAGGACCTGTCTCTCCTTACAACATGTTCAAAGCATGTCAGACGAAGTCTCAGAATCTTTGCCTCCAAGGAGCTACCTGGTTTAACCCTCTCCAGGATCAATCTGTTTGTTTTCCTAGCAGTCCATGGTACCCTCAATATTCTTCTCCACAGCACCATAGCTCAAAGGCATCGATTCTCCTTCTGTCCTCCCCAGTCATTGTCCAACTTTCTGATGCATAACAAGTGATAGCAAAGACCATGGCCTGTATCAGAAGCACCTTAGTCTCCAGAGAGACACCATTACTCTTCTGTACTTTGGAGAGTTCACTAACAGCAGACTGTCCCATCGCAATATGTCTTTTTATTTCCTGGCTACTGGTGCCAAGAGTGTTTACTATTACATTTATCAAATATGTCACATTTATTAAATATGTCACAATCTTTAGCATCACCACATCCTTCTGTCCCCCTTAATTTGGCCTCTGGAGAAGAAATCAAGGATTTATAATACCCAGTGCACTGGATATCAGCTATTTAATGATCACTTAGTAGAAATGACAGCTCTCCCCAGAGCGAACTGGGGGTAGGGGGGTAGGGGGGTAGGGAGAAAAGTGCAACAATGAACAAGTGAAAATCCAAAATCTCTGTAAATGTTCATTAAAATGAATAAAATAATTTAAAAAAATTTTTTAAAAAGATATGCTAGCTCTAAAGAAGATACATCAAGCATACACGTAGGTTAAAACACACATGAAGACAAAAAGAAAATTTTAGACCTTCGCTAATGACCTGATTCTAGGCCATACATTATATATCACACCTGGCCTGTCATCTAAACGGTAAGAGCGGCTGACCCTGGGCTGAATCGCTGTGCTTCTGCCAGTCCGGTCTGATCTCTGGAGACAGGTGATGTTAAGCCTCAAGCGTCTTTTTCTAAGACATGAGTTTCTCTCTGTTACAAGGTATCAACAAGAGCCACCTTTTCTCAAGACTTCATCAGGGCATCAGGAAACTGCAAAGTAAGGAATCTAAATGTCACGTCTTAGCCAAGAGGTCACAGCTCAGGCTGGGTAAAGCAAGCTGGGGCAACCTACTTCTCGGTGCAAATTTCAGCTAGTGTGATCAAAGATAATGAGTCACAAGGCATGACATTTTAAAAATCACTAACGCTGCTTCTGCGTGTGTTTCCCCCCTATCCGCCCCCCGCCCCCCAGGTTCATTCTAACTGAAACTACACTTGTACTTTGAGACAAGAAATGGCTGTCTCAGGAGTTATACACATGACTCCAAGACCGCTTCGTTTTAGCTTAAAAGAAGGGCCCCTAAGTTGTCACTGGCATGTGCTAGCCTGGAAATACTGGCAGAACCCTGCCACGATTAAGCCAAATTTGCTGTCTAACTTGAAATTGGAACGGGCTTTATATACTTTATAATGGAGAAACAATTTGATGGGGCTTTAATAAAAAAGACCTTTTGGTAGAAAGAGATCTTTCTTCTGAGGCTTTATCTCTGTATGATATTTGGAGAAATACAAACTCCAAAATAAATTGCATTTTCTCCCTGTGACATGGAAATAAGTATGAGTTGTCTTCTGTGAGTGGGGGAGGGATGGTTACATACCAGGAGAACATCAGATCTGGCAAAGAGTACGAGCCTGTAGTGGTGAAGCTTTGAAAACTGGTCTTACTCCTTCCTGCCTGCTACCTGTGGGAAGTGGGTGAGTTCCCTCCCTCCCTAAAGCAGGGCTCCTTATCTAAAAAGCGGAGCTGAATATAGTTCAGGCACATGATTGCTTTCAAGATGAAAAGTGATAGCGTGTATAAATAATGCAAGGCTGGATTATTATGGGAGCTAACTTCCTTGTAGACCTTCCTTCAGGCACTCTTGCACCCAGTACACCCCCACACTCAGGTCTTGGAACCCCAAGAACGCTGAAGAATCTTCCCATGGTTTAAGATTCTCCCCAGCACCAGCCTGGTATTTTTTATAACTTCCTTTTCACAAACTTTCTCTTACCGATGTTACCAACTGAGGTTTTGTGTGTTAAGGGGCTGGAGGATGCTGTTTATCTTATAGTTAGCTAGTCTGGCTATTTTCTAAATTTTTAGATTGTTTATTTTGCTGTTTAAAATTTATTTTCTGTCTTCTTTTTTAATTTAGCAACTCTATTTTTTTTGCTTACTTTTTTCATTTGAGTGTAAGTTTGCAAATCATATTGGGCTTTCATACAGGTATCCATGAACATTTTGTTTTATAACATTAATTACAATTGCTTAACCTAATCATTCGGCTACAAAGTGTAATCAACCCCTTATTGTCTACTGTCTTTCCCCTCACCCAACTTAACCTCCTACTTACTAAGTTTTACTTATTTTCTCATTTCCTCCTGATCCTGGTAATAATTTATTTTCCTAATTTCTAAACATTAGTATTAAACAGCTTTTAACCAATCTGCTATTTATTTGGAGGAGTGTGTCTTGTTTTAAGTTTATTTTATTAAAATTTTTGTCTGTTTTCATTTAGAGGTATTGGAAAGGGAGCTCTGGTGGCTTGGAGGTAAGAAATCGTGCTGCCAACCCAAAGGCACATAGTTTAAATCTACCAGCTCTTCCTCAGGAGAAAGACAACCTCCTCCCATGAAATTACAGCCTCTGAAAACCCGTTGGAGGGTCAACTGTAACATAGCAAAAGGAACACAACATTAAAAGGGCTCACTTGTAGGTAAATTATACATTAATTGCATAAATATCAACTGAGCACGATGTAGGTGCCAGGTGCAGTATTAGGAATTGATAAGGGACTCTAACTAGGCACTGAGCATATACAAATAAATGAATAACACAATCGGAGACTAAATTAGGTCCTACCAAAGTACATGGATGTAATGATATAATGTGAAAGCCACGTAGTAAGCTCAACATGATCTGATAAAACAAATAGCTGAATTAATTAGACATTGACATTATTTACTTAATTAATTACTCTCCTCCTGTGTAATTAATTAACTGCATCTGAAAACCCGGCGGAGATTAGCTATGGGTTGGTTTCAACTTAACAGTACATATCAACAACAGCAATTAATGTCAGTCTCTCTGATCCCTTGCTATGCCTCTGAGATCTGGACAATGAGTAAGATGGCAGGATAATTGATGCCTTTGAGCTGTGGTGGTGGAGAAAAGCACTCAACATCTCATGGGCAGTCAAAAGAACAAACAGATATGTCTTAGAGAGAGTGCAACCAGAGTCCTTTGTGGAGGCAAGAAGGATGTGGCGTCGTCTCACATACTTTGGACATGTTGCTATGAGAGGCTACTTCTTGAAGAAGATCATGATGCTGGGAAGGGTGAAGGGTCGGCAAAGGAGAGGAAGGCCCTCAACCAGGTGGACTGACATGGTGACTGCTGCAACGGGCTCTTGTGCGTCAGGAAGCGTGAGGATGGAGCAGGAGAGAACAAGATTCAGATCTTCTGTTCATAGGGACACTGTGAGTTGTACTCAATTCGATGGCACCTAGCAATAACAACAATGAATGTTATAAAACAAAATGTCTATGAATGACGGAATGAAAATCTAGTGGGATTTGTAAACTTACACTCAAATAGAAAAATTTAAAATAGCACAAATCACTTGTAAAAGGATTAAGGGTAGAATGCAATACACATAATCCCAATTCAGACCTAATCAGATATAAGGGGAGTTAGTTTCCCTAGGGGGTAAACTGTAGTGACACTTCTTATCTTACCATGGAGAAACAGGAAGGAAACCAAGCTGACATTGGGGATGCTCAGCACCACAAAAGCTGTAGCACTAGGAATGGCGTGCACCTTTTTGAACTAAGGTCTCTATGACACCAGGGAAAGCGAAGCCACGTGGAGGAAAGCCAATCCACGTGCAGGTCTCCAGGCAATTCCTGGCCTACTGAAAGAGACAAAGACTTCCTCCTAAACTGACAAGAGACCGTCACCTTCCCTGGAGCTGGACTCGTAGGCTCCTCAGGCCCTCTTGGTGGCAGTTACGCTGCTACCCAAAGGTGGGGCCTCTCTAGCAGATTGACTCTACCAACAGCTCAACAGCTCCTTCGGTGCGATTGTCAAACTTGGAAGTTCAGAGGAGGATCAATTCCAAGTCAGTTCTTACTCAAAGGCACTGACAGCCTCCTAACCTGTAAGACAATAAATTTCTGTTTGTGGGAATCATCCATTTGTCATACCTCTGTTATAATAGCAGTAGGTAACTAAGATGCATATTTTATGTCTTTGATGGTATTACTGTCTGGGAAAGAAGATGAATCTATAAATAAATTTAATGGGACACATTGTGAGTTATCACTGACTTGATTCCAAATCATAGTGACCCCATGAGTGCAGAGTTGAATGCTTCACCGGATTTTAAAGGTTGTGAAGCATATCCCTCAGCCTGTCTACCAACGTGTCTCCAGGGAGATTTGAACTGCCAAAATTCAAGCTCATAACTAACTGCTTAACCATTTGTGCCACCTATAGACTTCTACAGGCAGTGTCATGATGGATGGAGAGGAGATTGAAACCGTCAATGGCTTCATCTTGCTTGAATACACAATTAACCCTCTTGGTACCACCAGTCAGGAAATAAAGAGACAACACTGCACTGGGAAAGTCTGCAATCAGGGACCTCTCCACATTATTGAGGAGTAATGATGTCATTTTGAGGACTAAGGTGCATATGATTCAGGACATAGTCTTTCTGATTACTAACTATGCATCCGAGAGCTGGACAGTGAATAAGGATGACAGCAGAATTGATGCTTTTGAGCTGTAGCGTTAGGGAAGAGCACTGAAGATCTTGTGGATGGGCAAGAGAACAAACAGTTATGTCTTGAAGAGAGTGCAAATGGAGTACTCTTTGGAGGCAAGAAAGATGTAGCTTTACCTCACATACGTTGGACATGTTGTTAGGAGGTGCTAGTCCTTGGAGAAGGACATGATGTTGGGAAGGGTGGAGGATCAGTGAAGGAGAGGAAGACAACCAGGTGGATTGACACGGTGACTGCTGCAATGGGCTCTTGTGTGTCAGAATGTGTGAGGATGGCTCAGGATAGAACAGGGCTCAGATCTTTTGTTCATAGGGTCACTATGGGTTGTACTCAACTAGGCAGCACCTGACAACAGACTTCTATAGGGAGCTCAGGTGGCCTCCTTCGTAGGGAGTTTTGCTGCCAACCCAAAGGCAGTGCTTCTCTGGTGGTTTGAATCCACCATAAGTTGGTTCCAACTCAGTAGTAATGATCTGAGTTTGAGGGGCGCCCACTGCATCATACCAAACCCACTGCCTCGAGTTAATTCTGACTCATGATGACCCTCCGTCGGGTTTCTGAGGCTGTAAATCTTTATGCATGAAAATAGCCCATTTTCCTCCTCGAGGAACTTTTGGTCAGCAGCAACATATGATACACTACACCACTCGGGCTCCTTTATTGCACCCTCAAAAAGAGCGCCCTAAAATCCACTGCTATTGAGTGGATTCTGTCTCATGGTGAAACTTCACTGGGTTCTGAGACTGCAAATCTTTACAAGAAAAGACTCTCACCTTTCCCCAGAAGCCAATGGAGGATTTAAACCATGGAAGTGATTATTGACTATGCCACCAGAGGTTTCAATATTGTTGTTGTTGTTGTTAGTTACCATCAAGTCAGCATAGCGACCCTATGAATAGATTTGAACCCTGTTCTATCCTGTGCCATCCTCACACTTCCTGACACACAAGGGCCCATTGCAGTAGTCACTGTATCAATCCAACCTGGTTGAGGGTCTTCCCTCCTTCACTGACCCTCCACCCTTGCCGACATCATGTCCTTCTCCAAGGAATAGCACCTCCTCGCAACATGTTCAAAGTATGTGAGGCAAAGCTTCGTCTTTCGTGCCTCCAAAGAGCACTCTATCTGCATGCTCTTCAAGACATATCTGTTTGTTCTCTTGGCCGTCCATGGGATGTTCAGTTCTCTTCTCCAACCACAGAACTCAAAAGCATCAATTCTTCTGCTGTCATCCTTATTCACTGTCCAGCTCTCAGACACATAGTTAGTAATCAGAAAGATTATGCCCTGAATCAGATGCATCTTAGTCTTTAAAATTACACCACTACTCCTCAATAATTTGGAAAGATCCCTAACTACAGATTTTCCCACTGCAGTGCAGCTCCTTATTTTCTGACTGCTGGTACCAAGGATGTTCTGACCACTGAGAATCAGATAATCACATGGTATACTATGCAGGGAATGAAAAACAGATGAAGAATGGTGTTGCATTCATAGTTAGAAAGTCAATTTCAAGTTCTACCCTAAAATACAATGTTGTAACAGGATAATATCCATATGCATACAAGGAATACCTGCTAACATGACTATTATTCAAATGTATGTTCCCACATCCAGAGCCAAAGAGGAAGAAATTTAGTACTTTTACCAAACTTTGAGGTCCCAATAAAATAAGTCCTATAATGCTGTTGCTGTTGATATGTATCTGTTGAGTCAAATCTAATCCCTGACCCTCCAGTGAGTTTTCAGAGGCAGTAAATCACCTGGGAGGAAACTGCTCATCTTTTTCCCAGAGAGCGACTGGTGGATTTGAACCACATGCCTTCGAGCCAGCAGCACAACTCCTTACCATTAAGCCAGCAGAGCCTCCAAGTCCTATCACAGAAATACCACCATTTACATGGCATTTTGAACTTCAAAGGCACATTTCATACACTCCAGTCTGATAAATATCCCGTGAATAAGGCGAGAGAACTAAACAGAATAATTAATGATGCCAGAAATTATGGAGTTACACAGAAGGTCAAGCATGTGGGACAATATTGACTCAACAGTTCTTATAAGTGGCCTGCTACTTAGCAGAACGAATTGTGAAAACAATGTCTCATCAAACATTTATTGGACATTGCCTTTCCTTTCATTCAACTTATCTATTAATATTTACTTCCCCCTCATCCCTGTAAACTATCCAAGATTCATTCCGTCTGTAAATCTTTCCTTAGCTTTTTATATCAGTGATTTCATACCTAACTGTCCCTTTGTGACTGATTTATATTACTCAGCATAATTTGTCCTGGTTCACCCATGTTGTGCACTCGTTCACTAATTCCTGATCATTTTTGAGTGATGCATAGTCCTCAGTTGTGTGAATGTACCAGTTTCTTTAGCCACTGGTCCAATGATGGATGTACGAGTTGTTTCCAACTCTGCTGAAATAAACATGACTGAATATGTCAGTTTGCTGTGGTTCTTATTTTCCTGAGATACACACCTCATTGTGGGACTGCCAGATCAAATGGTATTTCTATTCCTCTCTTTCTAAGGAAGCACCTAACTATTGTCCGTAGTGGTTATGCCATTTTATTTTAGCACCAGCAGTACCTAAGAACTGGGACTCAAGACTTCACTGTCTGACACCTCAGCCTGTGTGCTTCCTACCACTCTCTTCACCTCCACATCCAAAGACACAAAGAATACAGGTACCTCTCACTTTTCAAAAGCTCATTTTATACTACTTTGCTTTGTTGTTGTTGTTGTTGTTATATGCCATCGAGTAGCTTGCAACTCATAGCAACCCTATGTACAACAGCCCTAAACTTGCTCTGTCCTGTGCCAATCACACCGTCTCCGACACACCCATCCCAATTATCCCAGTCACTGAATCAATCCACCTCATAGGGAGCCTTCCCCTTCTGCGCTGTCCCTCCACCCTACCAAGCATGATGTCCCTCTCCAAGGACCTGTCCCTCCTTGCAAAATGTCCAAAGTATGTTAGATGGAGACTTAGAATCCTTGCCTCCAAGGAGCAGCCCGGTTTGACCCTTTCCAGAATGAATCTGTTTGTTTTCCTAGCAGTCCATGGTACCCTCAACACTCTTCTGCAGCACCACAGCTCAAAGGCATCAATTCTCCTTCTGTCCTCCTTAGTCATTGTCCAACTTTCTGATGCATAACAAGTGATAGCAAAGACCATGGCCTGTATCAGATGCAACTTAGTCTCCAAAGAGACACCATTGCTCTTCAGTACTCTGGAGAGGTCCCTAATAGCAGACTTTCCCATGGCAATACGTCTTCTAATTTTCTGGCTGCTGGTGCCAAGAGTGTTGACTGTGGAGTCAAGCAAACTGAAGCTGTGAACAATCTCAATCTCTTCACCATCCATCCTGATGCTGCCAATTGGCCCAATGGTGAGAATCTTTGTCTTCCTTGACATTGAGCCTCAATCCGTATTGGTGGCTGCAGTCCTTGACCCTCTGCAGCAAGAGCTTCAGGTCCTCCTCAGTTTCAGCAAAAATTAGTACCCATTTCACTGACCAAAAGAAATCTGAAGAAGAAGAGGGAAAAGCAAAACAAGGCTTCCAAGTTTGCTTGGCAGTGAGTATTTCAAGAGGCAACATGTGCCCTAAACAAAGTCCTTCCCCAAACTTCCCTCACCTGCAGCCAGCATGCCTTTAGATGTGTCTCTAAACACTGTTTATTGGTTTTATTTTAGGGTTCATATGTTACTTGGTATGATTTAGGAGGTTACTTTTTGGGTCTGGGAATGCTAAAATTCTCCTCTCATTAACTGCCACTTGGTGGCAACTGCTTTTTCATTTTATGCCATTTTAGCTCATAAAAAGGGTTCACAGCAACACTCTACTTTCAGATAGCAAAGGAAACCTATCACTATCACACCTGCAGACCCCTGACAACTGTAACCTACACTGTATTGCCTGGAAAGCAGGTCTAGTCTCAGAAAGCCGGTCTCACTCATCCCCCCATCCCCCCCGTCTTCTCCCACTGAAACCTTAGCGCCCAAACCAGCTGCCTACTGCTTGTCCTTCACTGTGTTCTCTCACCCAGAGCACCTCCTTAACCCAACCTCCGGTTCCTCCTCTTGCATGGAGTTAGCACAGGTTTCACCTCCTCCAGGAAGCCCTTCCTGATTACCATCCCCATCTCTACGCCAATCATCTCCTCAAAGTGAGCCTCCCGAATCCTCCCCCATGCCCAACACAGGCCACCTGTCACTGCTCGTGTTGTATCGCATTGTGGTTATTGGCCCAGCTGTCAATCATTTGCCTTAGACATTGAGTGTTCCTTAGAGGCAAGGATGGAGACACTTCCTCTCACATATTTTGGGCATGTTGTCAGGAAAGGGCCAGTTCTTAGGAAAAGACATCATATTGAGAAAGGTGGCGGATCAAAGAAAGGGAGGAAGACCCTCAAGGAGCTGGATTTACACAGTGACTACAGACATGGCCTTGAGCGTGACGGAGACCGTGCGGCTGGTGCTGGACACTATGAGTCATAGTAGACTCGGTGGCATTTAACGTCAACATGGATTCTCTAAGGCTCTCTGGTGGCGTGATCTGTAGTGAGTTACGCTGCTAAGCCAGAAGTCATGCCTCTCTGGATGTCTGAACCCACCAGACAGGCAGTCTCCTTCCCCAAGACCTACAGCCTCAGATAACCAGTGGAGAGTCAGCTATCAGTCGGCTCCAATTTGACAAGTGAATGAGTGATGAATGTCCTTAGGGACATCTTTGCATCCTCTGGGGTTAGCTCATTAACTGCTAATTGGAAGAGCGAGTGAGGATAAGGATCTTTTTCCTTGCCCACAGCACCCTCTGCAGAAGCTGGGGCCCCACATAAAGCCACGGCTTTGTCATCAGTCCCCAAGCTACAGATGTGAACTGGAGCTCACCCAGCAGGGGTGTAATTAGCGGTTCAGACACGTTCTGAAAGGACAGCAATGGTAATGCAAGCAGCATCATGTCTCGAGCAGAAGTCATAGCATATATCAATGACTTAGGTCACTGAAGATGCTGCTGCATCTGGCCTGCCATGTCCTTTCTGAATCGTGGCTCTGCTTTCAGTCTTACGCCGGAATCACAGGTGCACATCTTCTTTCCATACCTCAGGGCCTGCCACAGTGCCTGGCACACGCTTATTTTGTGCCGCTGAATGGACCGAGACACACAGCCACCCCGTGAACAACAGATCTGAGCCTGATCCTGTCCTGTGCCGTCCTCATCGTCTCTGGCATACCTGAGCCCACTGTCACAGTCACCGCGCTAATTCATCTTGTTCAGGACCTTCCTCTCCTAATTCAACCTTCCAGCTTTCCAAGTCTGATGCTCTTTTCCAAGAACTGGCCCCTCCTTCCAACAGCATGTTCAAAGTATATGGGATGAAGCCTCATCATCCTTGCTTCCAAGGAGCACCCTGATCAGACCTTCTCCAAGACAGACTTGTTTGTTCTCTTAGCAATCCACGAGACACTCAGAGCTCTTCTTCAGCACCACAACTCAAAGGCATTGATTCTCCTTCAGTCATCCTTCTGCATCCAGTTCTCAGGTGCACAGCAAGTAACTGAAAAGACGATGGTTTGGATCTTAGTCTTTAAACTGGCATCATTTCCCTTCAGCACTTGTGAGAGGTCCCTGACAACACACAGTAGATCTATTTAACTGAATGATCAGAAGGACTAAGCTTAAACCCAGGCTTCCTGTTGTTGTTGAGTATCTTAGAGTTAGAATTGATCCACAGGTGACCTCCCAGCCGGTTTTCAGAGGTAGTTTAATTGCAGGGGAGGAGACTGTCCATCTTTCTCCCAGGAAGCAGCGTGTGGATTCAAACCACTTCCCTTTGGGATTGCAGTGCAGCTTCTTGCCACTATGCCACCAGAGCTCCTTCTAACTCAGTGGAATACATTTGGAAATCAGATGAGAAAACTCTATTTAGGATGTGCCATCTTGGCACTGGAAGGTGAGCCTCACCTTCCATCCCACAGCTGATGTGAGTTTTGGTGACTATCCATCAAGGTTTCTCTGTGACCTATGCACTGATTGATGGAGTGCTGTGAAAAGGTGGCTTCAAGTGCTGGATTCTTCCCAGAAAGCCTGAATGAAGAGATGTATTTTCCAGGTAACCACAAGGTAAGCGCCTAAATGTAGCAAAGCAGAGGCTGCTGTGGACAGAAATCACAGTACTCTGTAGGGAGATGCATTAAGACACCCTGTGAGGGGGAGAAGCTCTGTCCAGATCAGAGGGTAAGAAAGCTGATCAGTAAAGCAGAGCTCGAACACGGAGAAACCAGGCACGCTTGAGACGACTGGGGAGCCGGAACTGAGAGATGCCTCATTCCTGACAACTTCACCTTCAGTGCAACCTGATTCAACAGGTAGCTGTGGCTTGTTGTTGTTGTTGTTAAGTGCCATCAAGGTGAGTACAACTCACAGCGATCCTACGAACAGACCTGAGTCCTTTTCTTTCCTGTGCCGTCCTCATCGTCATACACCTGAGCCTATTGCTAGTCACTGTGTCATTTAACAGCATTGAGTGTCTTCCTATCTTTGGCTGACTCTCCACCTTCTCAGCATGATGTCTCTTTCCACATAATAGCCTCTCCTAGCACCACATCCAAAGTGTGACAGATGAACCCACTTTTGTCATCTTTGCCTCCAGTAGCACTCTGGCTGCATTTTTTCTAAGACATATCTGTTCTTTTGGCAATCCATACACTATTTCAGACTTCTCTCAGCACCACAACTCAAAAGCATCAATTCTTCTTCTGCCAGCCTGATTCACAGTCCAGCTCTCAGATGCATAGAAAGTGATTAAAAAGAGTCATGGCCAGAGTCTGATGCACCTAAGTCTTAAAACTGGTATCATTGCTCAGAAGCTTTTAAAGAAGCCTCTGAGAGCGGACTTGCCTAATGCAATGTCTCCTGATTTCCTTACTGCTAGCACCAAGGGTGTGAGATGAAATAATTGACAACTTCAATCCTTTCTCCACCATGATGCTGTCTATTGACCCAGTGGCGAGAACCTGTGTTTTCTTGCTGTTGAGATATAATCCATACCAAAGACGACTGTAGTCCTTGATCTCTGCCGCAAACAGTTTACGCCCTCTACCTAATCTCACAACCATCAAATAGATTCTAGCTCCTATTCTAACCTTGCAGGATGGAGTAGAACGGTATCCCTAGGGCTTCAGAAGCTGTTTATCTTAACAGGAGCAGACAGCCTCATCTCTGTCCTGTCAGGTAGCTAGGAGAATCAAATCTTTCAATGAGCAGTCCAACATTCAATCTCCTGTACCACCAGGGACCCTTTACCTAACCTGCTGCTGGTGAGTCAGTACCCATTCCCAGTGACCCTCTCCTGTGTTTCCAAGACTGTAAACCTTTACAGGCGGAGACTACTCATCTTCCTGCCTGGGTGGGTTTGAACTGCTGAAGCTTAGTAGCCAGATGCATTATGTACTGCTCTACCAGGGCTTTGCTTAATAGTAAGCCTATTTTTTAAACACACAAACCTCCACTGCAGGCCTCCCCTTCAGCCTATATGGTGCCTCTCAGAGGTTCAGATAAAAGGCACCCATCTGAGATGAAGCCTGGTCAGCAGTCAGAGCACTGGCTGGATTAGCAGCTCATGGCCTTTAAGACTTGGTGGCGTATCAGTTAAGTGTTGGGTTGCTAAATGAAAGTTTGGTGGTTCAAATCCACCATCTGCTCTGAGGGAGAAAGGCAGGCAGTCTCTTCTCAGAAAGGAGACTCTAATGGAGGGTTGCCATGAATCAGAAGCCACCTGATCATGGGGGTTTGGGTCGCAGTTAGGACTCTTCTGCAGAGCAGCATGAATGTCCCCCACCCCCACAGAGAAGGAGAGTATGGTTCATGCCCACACAGCATGCACGGCTTGTCTAGGACAGAGGGAAGGCTGGTGTGACCCTGTCGCCCGTTCTGCCTGGCTGGCACCCTTTGGCAATATCCAATCTGCTCGATTTGCCCAGTTAGGAAGTTGTGCTTGTCTGTGACCAGCCAGAGAGAGAATGTAAGCATAAAGCCAGATGGCTTTGTTTGGCAAAGAACCACAAAGCTCTCTGTACATGTAAGGTGAGCAGGTGTTCCTGGTTCCTGGCCTAGGGCAGCTCCAGCCCCAGCTGATCGCTGGGGTTGGTCCTGATGCCCCTCGGGACACACCCTGGCCAGCTTTCTGCACAGGGAACAAATAACGGAATACACAGGCATAAACTCAGAGTTATCACCTTGGAGATCAGCAAGGGCCACTCTGGGGACATCGGTAAGGTGTGGACAAGGAATAGCATCATAGGTCACCAACCAACTGCCAAGCCACTTGTGGGTGTGGGCTGGCAAGGCATCTGGGTGTGTTAAATTCCTCACTCCACTGGGAATTGAAGACTCAAGAAAGATACTGATTTTGCCATTAATGTTGTTTTGCGCCATCGAGTCGACTATGACTCACAGTGACCCTATGAACATCAGCTCTGAACTCTGCCCTATCTTGAGCCAGTCTTACTGTTTCTGACACCCCACCCCCATTGCCACATTCACCGTGTCAATACATCTGATCCATGGTCTTCTTCTTCTGTGCTGACTCTCCATCCTTCAAAGTCTTTCTCCGAGAAATGCTCCCTCCTGGCAACATGTCCAAAGAATGTGAAAGAGAGTTTCAAAATTCTTGCCTCCCAGGACCAACCTGGTTTCACTCTCTCCAGGACAAACCTGTTTGTTTTCTTGACGGTCCACGTTATGTTCAGGACTCTTCTCTAGCACTGCAACTCAAAGGCATCGATTTTTCTTCTGCCATCCTTAATCACTGTCCAACTCTCAGATGTATATCAGATGTGTAGTAAGCAACTGCAAAGACCACGCCCTGGATCAGGTGGAACTTAGTTTCTAGACTGACATTGTTGTTCTTCAGCACTCTGGAGAGAACCCTCACAGCAGATTTTCCTAATGCAATTCGTCTTTTGATTTCCTGACTGCTGGTGCCAACAGAGTTGATTGTGGATTTGATCAAGATGAAATTTTTAACAACCTTACTCTCTTCTCCATTTATCCTGATACTGCCAATTGGTCCAGGGGTGAGAATTTTTGTTTTCTTTTCTTGATGTTGAGATTTAATCTATATTGAAGACTGCAGTGCTTGGCCTTCTGAAGCAACCACTTCAGGTCATCCTCAGTTTCAGGAAGCAAAGTTGTGTCATCTGCATAACACTGTTTGTTGATGAGTCTTCCTCCCATCCTGATGCCACATTCTTCTGCACAACGCCAGCCTCCTGGATGATCTGTTCCACGCATAGATTAAAAATGTACAGAGAAAGGACACAATTCCGACACACTTGCTCTTGATTCTTAATTTTGTCATTGTTGCTGTTGTTGTGTACCATAGAGGTGGAAACGACCCATAGGTGGGTTTTCAGAGGCAGTTAATTGCTCAGAAGGAGACTGTCCATTCTTCTCCTGCAGAGTAGCTGGTAGCCTTGAACCATGTGCCTTCAGAATTGCAGCAAAGCTTCTTGCCACTAGGCCAAGGAGCCCTGGCTGCATCCTGTTGTAATATACCAGTTTGTTAACGGAAAGGTCATTAGTTTGAATCCACCAAGCACTCTGCAAGATAAAGATGAACCATCCCCTCAGTACAGACTTAGAGCCGCCTAAACTGAAGAGTGGAGTTAGGGTAAGGAGTGGTGATACCAACCTAAAGGCATGCAGTTCAAATCCACCAGATGCTCTGCAAAATTTACTGCCTCTGGAAACACATTTGAAGGGTTAGTTAAGAGTCAATTCCAACTGAACAGCACACAACAACTTGAAGGAGAGTCCCTATGACTTGGACTCAACTCGTTGTTAATGAGTTATATAATTACATACAACAGGCCATACGGAGCCCCTGGATAGTGTACAGTTGATGCATACTCACCTGAAACCAAAAGCTTGAAGGTTCTAGCCCCCCTAGAGGTGTTTTAGAAGCAAGGCCCTGTGATGTATTTCCAAAACAATTGGTCACTGAAGCCCTATAGGTTACAGTTTACCAGGACCCACATGCTGGCCACCAAGAGTGACTCAAAGACAACTGGGCAATTGTTATCAAGACACAGAGATCCTGGAGCAATGACATAGGGATTTAAAAAGGATAAGGCTGTACTTCTACACCAAGCTGACAAAGTGGGTCCTAATCTCACACTGCCTGCATTAAGGAAGCTCAGAGGTTCTCTCTTCAGTGCTAATCAACATGCTAGACTAAGAGGTGCCACCTGAAAACAGTGAACCTCCTCCCCGAGGGTCACAGGGACCCAGCACAATGCCTTCCCACCATGAAGTCTTATTGAAAGCCGGGCTGCAGGACTGTGGCCTGGCCTGTGTGCTGATACTTTGGGGCTCCTCAAGGGTCCATCAGAACCATCAGAACACACGAGAGTCCCTAAGATGGAAAAGACTGATCTGGAAACTGACAAAGACCTCACCATCTTCCCCAAAAAGTTTGTCACTGCTGCTATTCTAAGCTTTACTTTTTAAAAACAGAGTAAAGAAGACATCCAGATGGCAAACAAACACATGAAGATATGTTCAAAATCCCTAGCTCTAAGAGAGATGCAAATCAAAACAACTACGAGATATCATCTCACTCCAGTCAGAATAGCAAAATTTAACAGAGCAGAAAACAACAAATGCTGGCAAGGTTGTGAAGAAACTGGAACCCTTATTCACTGTTGGTGGGAGTGTAAAATGGTGCAACCACTTTGGAAAGCTGTATGGCACTTTCTCAAAAGGTTGCAATTAGAAATACCATTTGAGCCAGCAATTCCACTTCTGGGAATTTACCCTAAAGAAACCATAACTGCCACCCAAGCAGATATATGCACAGCCATGTTCATTGCAGCTTTGTTCACAATAGCAAAGAGCTGGAAACAACCCAAGTGCCCATCAACAAATGAATGGATAGAGAAACAGTGTTAGTATATTCACACAATGGAATACTATGCAGCACTGAAAAAAATAAGGAATTCATGAAATATTAAGCAAAGTTGATGACCCTAGAGGACATTATGCTGAGTGAAATATCTCAGTCACAAAAGGACAAATATTGCATAGGGACACTATTATAAATCAGTACTGACATTGGGGTTGAGGGAAGACAGAGAAGAAGGGGAGGAATGATGTATACTGAATTGCAACAGATGAGGGAGAGAACTGTTTAAAAGGGATATATGATTAGGTATTATTGTCATGACAGGCATCCAGAATGATGGCTGCACAATGCAGTGGACTTGGGGGGGAGGGATTGCTTAGCAATGAAAGAGTTTTTCTTTTACTTATCAAGGAGAAAAGTTAATTGGTGGGGAAGGGACGGGCAGGGAGAAAAGTGCAGCAGTTAATGAATGGAAACCCTAAGTCTCTGTAAACTTGCACTAAAATTAATTTTTAAAAAGAAAAAAAAAAACAGTAAAGCATCACTTTATTTACAAAGAACGAATTCATTATTTTTAAAACCTCCAGACTTTTGCTGTGTACTAAATTTGTGATTTAAAATCTATGTAGTACACTAAATCTGAGCTTCAGTCAGCCCAGTAAAAGCTCTTATTCATGTATTCCATTATAAAATCTATTTACAGGAAAAATGTAAGGTTTTCTACACATTTTGTTTATCTGGATTTTAAAATAGAAAATGATGGTTTCTGCTGAGGAAGCAGGCGTTCTGTTATCATGACAGAAATCCACTCTGGGAATCACAAGTTCAGTGAAAACTCCTGGACCCTCAGATACTTTCTTTGACAAAAATCTAGTTTCACAGCAACCTTACTTAGCACCAAGCAGCTCTTTGCAAATTACATTTTGAATAGGAGTGATCTTTATTGCACTTTTTGGACAGGGCCGCTGAGGCTGAGGGTCACGTGTTTCTTCAGCCTTCTGTGAGGAGAAAGGTGGAGAGGAAGTGGGGTGAGGAGAGTGGGGGACAGTTGAGGGTTAGCAGGGCGGGCGGTTGTTCTCTGACCACCTTCAGAGAACACCCTTCCCGCCTTCTCGTCCTTCCTCTTCCTTCTCCCATGTCACGTGTCACTGCAAAACGTGATGTTCCCCTACCCACCTATCCTCACCCTCCTCCAAACACTCAAACCAGGTATTTGATTAACCCATCTCAAGAAATTAACCCGCAGAAGTTGACAACCAGTTAGAATCAGGCATGCCAGAGAGAAAAGATGGGACGTGACAGGAGTAGAGTGTGAGTATTGACGGGAATGTGAGGAAAGATCTCCACAGAACCTTCCAAGGGCCCAGGCCAGTCCTGACCACACCATCACAATACATAACACAGCAAGCACACTGCAGAGAGGAGACAGGACAGTGGGTTTCAAGCTTCGTTACACATTAGAATCCCCTAAGGCAATACCTACAAACTGTGGTGTTTGACAGGAGTGCTGACAAGTCCACAGACTGCTGAAAGAACAAGCAAGCCTGTCTTGGAGGAAGTATAACCAGAGTGGGTGTTCCTTAGAGGAAAGAGTGGTGAAACATGGTCTCACATACTTTGGGGATGTCATTAGAAAAAGGACAAGTCCTTGGAAAAAGACATCGATCTGGGAAAGGTGGAAAGTGAAAGAAAGAAAGGAAGACCTTCAAAGGGGTGGATTGTCACAGTGACTATAACAATGGGCTTGAATCAGAGACGAAGAGGATAAAGCAAGGCTTTGATCCGTTGTTCATAAGATCACCATGAGTCATAATCAACTCATCAACACACAACAACACTAACAGGTAAGTGTCCAATCACTAGCCAAAAGATTGGTGGTTCGAACCTTCCCCAGAGGTGCCTCAGAAGATAAGCCTCGAGATCAGCTTTGGGCAGGCACAGCCCTGAAAACTCTGTGGAACAGTTCACATGGTCATACACAGGGCACTGTCAGCATACACAGGGTCACCCTGAATTGATCAACTTGAAACAACTAACCACAATGACAACAGCACTGCTTGGCCTGTACCTGCAGCCAGTGAATTCAAGCCCTTTGGGTGAGACCCAGTCATGATATACTTTTGTTTGTTTCATACCTTCTCCTCTGCAATCAAGTTTGAAAATCAGTGTCACTGAATAGAACATCTCAAACTTTAATGTGCCCTTAATACAAAAGAGGAGCCCTGGTGGCACAGCAGTTAAGCATTTGTCTGGTAACCATAATGTCAGAGGCTGGAATGAGAAAGGTGTGGCAGTCGGCTTCTGCAAAGAGTCTCGAACCCACTTAGGCCAACTTGGTTCTAACCCTGAGAGGCGGAACAGACCTGCTACCTGTTAGTGTTGTTGTGTGTGTAGATGAGTTGACTATGACTCATACTGATCTTATGAACAACGGATCAGCTTTCCAAAGACTGTATACTGCTTCCTTTTTTACTTTCATTGTGATTTGAGGGTGTTTACAGAGTGGACTGGCTTACCTTGGGAACCATTCACACACTGATCACCATCCCCATCTGGTAACCTTGCCCTCCTCCCCATTTCCACCTGTGACTCTTATTTCCAACCGTGTCTCCTTTCCTTCCTTCGGAGTCTTATTTCCGGGTGAACGCCCCTGATCACTAGCATATGATTGATTGTTTTAAGGCTACAGTACTGCTTGGTGTTATTGTTCCTCTCACAGGCCTGTCGAGAATGTAGAGCTTTCTAGAAGCAGACTGCCACATCTTTCTCTCAGAGTTGCTGGGTGAATTAAAACAGAGACTCTTTTGTTAGCAACTAACAGCTTAAGCACTGCACTACCAGGACCCCTTCTGCAAAGATGACATCATTGGAAACCCTACTGACACTCCTCTCTTGGCCTGTAAGGAGCTCTGGTGGCCTAGCCCTTAGGGACCTGCTTTGCGGATCCAAAGGCCAAGTTCTCTGGCAGTTCGAATCCACCAGACTCTGCAGATGAAAGAAGTATACTCTTGTCTCACGTGATCTGCAGCCCTGGACACCTGGACAATCTGCTCTGCACTGGCTCTGACCTGTCAACAGTGTGTTGACTTTACCCTGTCCTATGGGGTGGGTGTGAGTCAGAAGGGACTCCATGGCAACACGGAGTTTATAGGCTAATATAATCATTATGTGTACCTGCAGATCTAGTTAAAATGCAGGTTCAGCTTCAGCAGGTCTGGGGTGGGGGACCTAGATTCTGAATAAGGGAGGGGCTGGCAAGGCCACACAGAATTGTGCTCTGGGTTGCACGTGTGCCCAGCACTTCAGGGAGGACCTGCAAACTGGGCTACCGTACACCTGGCCAAGACTAGTATCACCACATGGTGTAACCTCCTGTCGTGTCTCCCAAACAATGAAGTTACCCTCACTCTGCCCATCCTGCTGACTCTGCAAGGCAGCCGCAGAATTCAAAGGGATGCTCTGCTCCCTAGGCCCCGGCCACGCCTGCTGTTGTTGTCATTAGCTGCCATCAAGCCAAGTTTAGCCTGCCTGTGGTCTAAGGTTCTGAAAGTGGAATACAGTCAGTGGAAGAACTTCTGTCTTCTACACATGCGCCAACACCTCGGAGAGCCGGAGGCAACTCAGATGTAAGCTGTTACCTCCTCACACCCTTCACACACAGACAAGGCAGAGTCCTTGGAAGCAAAGGTGTCTAAACTGAAGTCCACTTCACATGGTGGGCACTTTATACACTCAGCCTTATAAGATCTTTGCATGCCTTTTTCTGTGTATGAATCTTAATCTTACACATGAAAAAATGATTATATAAGCCATGCTTATTTATCTAAAGTCACCAATGCAACTGATTTTCAGCTGTTTCTGTAGCCAGTCTGAAAGGTTAACTTTTAAGAAATTAATCATAATTATCCACGGTTTGAGGTTCCTTTGGTGAAGACACTCAGAAGCAGGAGGCAACACATTCTGACTCAATGCTTTTTACAAGATAAATTCACAACCACAAATTTTACACACACCTACATCCCACTCCCTGCAATGAACAGTTCTGACTGACTTGGAGTGATCTGCAAGGTGGTATGAACAGTAACTCTGCTGTTTGTACAAGTTGGGCAGCAAACACGTCACTCTAGAAACGACAGAACAGAAGACTGGTGGAAGACTGGGCTCGCTAACATCCCTTGTCTTGAACCTGGGATCTGGCTGCAGGAAGAAGAGAGGTTGAGCTACAGTCAAAGGCTACCTGTAGCCTGGCATCATCGGAAGATAGATAGCAGCCGTGCATAAACGTGCACCCCACAGGGACAAGGGCTTTTTATTGCTAGTGGTTTTGAGGTTGATTCACTCCCTCCTTCCCAGCTCCAGTTGCCTCCCTTAGTAGACAGCAAATCAGAAAACAATTTGTGGAAAGTTAACAAATCTAGTGCACTTTTAGAACATCAAATGCATTTAAACTGATCAATTATTTAAGCCACGTAACTTCCCCAAGTGGTAGCTCCACTCCACCATTCCAACCTTAAATACCAAGGCATGAGAGGCAGGGGGACTACCCAGGGCTCTAGAGCATCCACCTTTATTTAGCCCGGGTGCCGGTTCTGGCTAGCCCAGGTCACAGAACAGCCCTGGGAACGCTGTGCACCACTGCTTGGGCAGAGGGTGGACCCCACGCTTTTGCAAATGACAGTGACAGGTGAGCTGGACAAACAGCCACCTGCACGGGTTCTTGCAGAAAGGAAACCAGCAAAGCTTCACATCCCACCCAGCTCCTCATCCCTGCGCCCGCCGCCCCACCCCAGAACTCTTTGTTTCATCTAATTCCGAGCAGGTTGCGAGGGTTTCGCATTTCCACAGTGGCCCCCGCGCCCCAAGTGAGGGATGGCGGCGAACGTTGCTGAAGACCCAGAGCAGGTTCCTCTTCCTGGCCGGGAAGCCTTCGCCGGGGCGGCCGGCGGGAGCGCTCGGTGCAGCGGCCGCAGAGCGCGCACCGCCCCGGGCTCACAGCTCGCCGCCCGCGCATCCCCGGCCGGGGTCCCGCGCCCCGCTCAGTGCCCACGGCTGCGCGCGGATTGCGATCTGTCCCTCCTTTCCCCGGGCGTGTCCGCCGCTCTCCCGGCCTCCCCGGGCCCGGCACCACCTTACCTGAGCCGGAGATGTGGACGCGGAGGGGGCGGCCCCGACTCGCCGCCGCCGAGAGGTCGCTCTGCGAGCGGCCGCGGGGGCTCGGGTCTCCGGGCAGCCA
>NW_006399852.1:9864055-9869365 GCF_000299155.1 Elephantulus edwardii
AAAGTTTGCACAGGAAGGAGCCGCCTACAGCCGCCTGGCTCCCGCGGGCGCAAGCCGCGGGGCTCCCGGGAACCTGCCCGCCGCTGCTCCCCCAGGCCGGGCGCAGCCTCTCGCAGGGCGGCACCCGGAGGGTCCCCTTGGCGGAGCGCTGTCACCAGCCAGGCGACCTCAGGACAGCAGCGTGGGCGTCAGGCGCTGGGATGCGAGGTCGGGCTCGGCTGGACCAGTTTCCATCCGCAGATGAGGTGTGGGCCGTCCGCCGGCAGCTCACACAGTGCCGTTCACGGCTGGCCTGTGATGGAACAGAAATTATCCGACCAGTTTACAGATCGGAAACTCCACTGTGGATGGCTTAGTGGTAAATGCTGGAGTCCCCTGTGATGTCGAGTCTGTGACTTCCCCCTTGCATTCAGTGCTCGTCTCTGCCTCTCACAGTTACCCACACTCCTGGGTTTCTATCTGCTGGGTAGATACTCATGTTGTTGTTGCTGAGTCAGAACCCACCTATAGCTGCCCCTCCAGTAAGTGAGTTGTCAGAGGCAGTAAATCAGGAGAGAAGACTACCCATCATTCTCCCGCTGAGCAGCTGGCGGATTCAAACCTCTCGCTTTTGAGGCTGCAGCTCACCCTCTTACCACTAGGCCACCAGAGCTCCCTGGATACTCATGTTGTTGTTGATTGCCTTGAGTCAAGCATGACTCATAGTGACCCTATAAACAAAAGGCCTGATCAAAGTTCATAGAGTTTCCAGGCATGTTATTTAGGAAGTGGATGCCACTCCTTCCAATATAACTAGTTATAAGAGACAGGTTCTCACCATCTAAAAGTATGGCCGAGTTAAAGAAAAGCCAAAAACAACTACAAGAGAGTCTAGAGAGCATTGTGCTAAGTGAACTCAGTCTCATAAGGACAAATACGGCATTAAGATCATTATTGTAAAAATAGAAGGATAACTAGAAAGGGTGTGAAAGTCCAAAAGCATAGGGTGGAGTGTGTGTGTGCGTGGGTATAGAAATCACTGGGATGAGTGTTGTGGGAAGATGGAAAAGGTGGAGGAATTAGGAAGGACCCAACGGGGGCCTGGAACACAGGGTACAGACACAGATCAACTGTGATTAATTTTCTAAAACACAAAGTATATGAATGATCCTATGAAACACAATGTGAGTGAAGGAATATGTGAAACATAAGGTACATGAATGAAATATAACATATACAAATTGTATTTTTAAAAGCCCACCAAACCACAAAACTCCTGGAAGAAGTGAGGGAGATATGAAGGTATGACAAGGACTTGATTTAGGAGAAATTGTTGTGTCAAAATCAAAACCAAATGATGAGCTTCTGGGGAGTGAGGAAAAGAACGGCTGTTCATTTGGACCCATTGGTGAGTTACGGGGTCTGCTATGCGTCAGAGAGCTAGACAGTGGCTGCTAGAAGAATCGATGCCTTTGAGTTGTGCTGGAAAAGAGTGTTGAATATACAGTGGATTGTCAAGAAACAAACAGGTCTGTCCTAGAGAGGGTGAAACCAAGCTGTTCCCTGGAGGCAAAGATTTTGAAGCTCTGTCTCACATACTTCGGGCACATGGCCAGGAGGGACCAGTCCTTGGAGAAGGAGCAAGAGCCCGGATGATACAGAGTGACTCAGTGGCTGAAGAAATGGGATTAGTTCTGTCAGAGATGACGAGATGGCCTCAGGACAAGGCATGCTTCAGAGCTGTTGCACAAAGGGTCGCTCTGAGTAGGTCATGTTTAAAAAGAGAATGTTACAGATTGAAGGTCTCCTTCTCTGCTGAGCAAGTGGTAAGGAGCTACCTAAAAGGTGGCGGTGGTGGTTGTTAAGTGCCCTTGAGATGACGGCTCAGCCACCCTATGAACAGCCGACCTGAACCCTGTCCTGTCCTGTGCCATTCTCATCATCTCTGACACACTACAGCCCATTGCTGAAGTCACTATATCAATCTATCTTGTTGGGGGTCTTCCTCCCCTTTGCTGACCAAGCATGTCTTTCCAAGCATTGCATCTCTTTCCAAGGATTAGCCTTGCCTCTGTACATATCCAAAGTATAAAAACTGAAACTTCACCATCCTTGCTTCCAAGGAACACTCTGGCTGCACTTTTCCCAAGACATATGTTTGCTCTTTTGGGAGTCCATGGGATATTCTGTTCTCTTCTCCAATACCACATCTCAAAGGCATCCTTCCTCTGTCATCTTTATTCATTGTCCAGCTCTTCAGAGCATAGCAGGTGATTGAGAAGACTATGGCCTGACTTAGGCTCACCTTAGTCTTCAAACTGGCATCATTGCTCTTCAGCATTTTGGAGTGATTCCTGACAACAAACTTGCCCAATGCAATACATCTTCTGATATCAAGGGTGTTGATTATGGATCCAAGCAAATTGAAATAATTGACAACACAATCCTTTCCCCATAATTTCTCCATATGTCATAATGTTGGTGGCATCCACTTTCTAATTCACATACCTCTGGAAACTATGAACTTGGAGAAACAAAGATAGTTATAGAGAGGCCTCAGGTCTTTTGTTCATAGGGTTGCTATGAGTTGTGCTCAACCTGACAACAATCAACAACAACATCATAATGTTAACTGTTGGTCATATACTGAGGACCTTTGTTTTCTTGATATTAAGATGTAATCCATAATGAAAGTTGTAGTCCTCGATCTTCTGCAGCAAACCTTTCATATCCTCTTCTTAGAGCAAGTAAGGTTGTGTCATCCACATCATACAGGTTGTTGATGAGTCTTCCTCCAATCCCAATACCACACGTGGTTCAAATCCACCACTTCAGCTGCTTGGAAGGAGAAAGATGGGTCATCTCCTCCTGCTGGGAGAGTCAGCCGTGAGTCAATTAGGAACTCACCGTGCCTAGCAACAACTATAACCACTGCTTCCCTACGGAAAGACCAGGCTCCCAGCTCTTCTGTTGGAAATAGCATTAGGAAACGTCAGTTCACCTCTTTTGTTAGGAGATCTATTGACACAGTGACTACAACAATGGGCTGAGCCTGGCGGAGGTCATGAGGATGGAACAGGGCAGGCCAAGGTTCTGATCTGTTGTTCACAGGGTCTTTAGAAGCTGTAGTCAATTCAATGGCACCTAACAACAACAACAACTACTACATAGCTGCCTCTCCTCATAGGGTCCATAGAAATCCTGCTTATTCGGTTGTGCAGATTGTGTTCACAATCTAAGATCTATTCGTTTCATAGTTAAGCCCATAAGTTGTGACTTGTACAGATTTGAAAGGAAGCAAATTAGACTCAGCTCATAGCTAGGAAGGACTGTCTATGGGTTCACCACAGGCCATAGATAAACAGTGGGAAAGAAAGTGTAAATGGGGCGGGGATAGGGGGTGTAGGTATGCGGGAACAGAGGACCAGGTTAGGAAACAGCAAGAGCTAATGCTCAGAGAATATTCCAGGAAATATGTCGGTCACTTTGCACTTATTCTATCATTTAGCAAGAAGACCAACCAAAGCAGACAATGAGAGAAAGGAGTGAAACAAGGACCTACAAACTGAAGGGGCACCTCAATTCCCACAAAGCATAGTCCACAGGGAGCTGCGCTGCTGATCCAAAAAAGGTTCTGATGCCCCAGAGAGAGAAAGACGAGCAATCGCCTCCTGTGTGATTTACAGCCTCTGAAAACCCAGTACAGGGTAAGCTATGGACCAGTTCCAACTCCAGGACAACCACGTTATTTTTGTTTTGTTTACTATTAAGATCGTGATAGTAATAACAGCTCACCCTTGAAAATTTTAAAGCTCTTTCAGAAAATTGTTTTGTAGCAAAAAATGCTCAGTTGGGGCTACAAATATGGTTATATTTGCACAAAGCCAGCCACACTTAACCTAGGCCTCCTCTAAACATGTCTTACTTAAAACCTCTCTGAGTTTCCCACTAGTCCAAATGTCACTTCACTGTCTGCATATCTTGTGTCTATAATAGCTTGCATCTTGGCCTTCTAAGATGTGATGGTACAGTTAAAAAAAAAAAAGACTGGTCATAAGAGCAGGTCTGGCCATACGCTGAAAAGGGCACCTCTCAGATGGCGTTTCCCCAGCCTTGGAGCAATCAGCATTGGGTTACGATGGCATTTCTAGGCCTTGTTTGCTGTCTCAGTGTATTTTGTTACCATGATGCTGTCTGCACTGTTTCCACTTCCTCTCCAGCTAGTGGCCCCTGTACCAGCCGCCTTCTCTTTGGAGCATACTCCCTACACATACCCCTGTTTCCTACAGGGAGCAGCTTGTGGATTTGAACCACTGATCCTTTAGCTGGCAGTGTAACTCAGAACCCACTACACCACTGGAACTCCTTTAGCCCCCATCAACCTATTCCTTCCATTACTCACACTATGAGGCCCACAGCTGTCTGCACTACTCCAGGTTCCACACCCTACTTCTCTGATTTACGCTCTAAATCATCTCCTCAGAAGAGAAGCAGCATTCTTTGAGAAATCTCAAATTCAGTATTTCAACTTTGTTTAATTAAGTATATGTTATTGTTGTTATGTGCTGCTGAGTCACCTCTGACCGATAGCAACCCTATGTACAGCAGCTCTGAACCCTGCCCTGCACTGAGCCAGTCTCACTAATTCTGACACACCAACCCCCATTTGCTCCAGTTACTGTAGTAATCCATCTCATCCAGGGTCGTCTTCTCCTGCACTGTCCCTCTTCCCTTCCAAGCATGATGTCTTTCTCCAAAGACCTGTCTGTCCCTTCTGACCGTGTGCACTAAGTATGTGAGCTGAATATTCTAAATCCTAGACTCCAAGGAGAAACTTGGTTTCAATCTCTTCACGACAGACGTATTTGTTTTCTTGGCTACCCATGGTATGTTCAAGACTCTTCTCCAGCACCACAATTCAAGGGCATCAATTCTTCTTCTGTCATCCTTAGTCATTGTCCAGCTGCCGGATACAGAGCAAGTAAGTGCAAAGACCGTGACCTGGATTAGGCACACCTTAGTCTTTAGACTGACATCATTGCTTTTCAGTACTCTGGAGAGGTACCTGACAGCAGATTTTCCCCAGTGCAATTCATCTTTTTATTTTCTGACTGCTGGTGCTAAGAGGGTTGATTGTGGAGCCGAGCAAGCTGTAAATCATGAACAACCTCAATCTCTTCTGCATCTATCATGGTGCTGCCAATTGGCCCAGTGGTGAGAATCTTGGTCTTCTTGATGCTGAGCTTCAAGCCGTAATGAAGGCTACAGCCCTTGACTTTCTAAGTGTATTTCATGGGCTGAGGACCATGCTGGTCATGGAAGGAAACTGTG
>NW_006399852.1:9869465-9880658 GCF_000299155.1 Elephantulus edwardii
CACACACACACACACACACACACACACACACACACACACACACGAATGCTCTGTGCTCTCACAGAACCAAACAACCCAACGTCCCTTCATTTTCCTTCACGGTGAAAATCTTGGAGAGAGTAACAAATACATATTCTTTGTATGTAGTGGCACAGTAGTTAAGAGTTTCATCTGCAAACCCACAGGTCAGTCATTTGAAACGCCACAAATCTTTCTAGGCTTGGGAATGCAGTGCAAATCTACTCTTTCCTCTATGGTGGCTTTGAGTTGTCACTACTTGATGGTATAGAGTTACTCTGCCTGTCTTCCATTTCTGCTCTCCATTCATCCTTTTACTAGTGGGCATCTTGTCTTCTGCACCCTCTACTGGGAGGGATGCCTTTTGCCAGGAACACTTTTGAGCTCCTAGCTGACAATTGTTCTGGAAGCCTCTTAGGTCTGTCTTAATCTCTGCAGCATTTATCACTCTTGATCATTTGCTGCTTCACTGGACTCTGTGTCCCTGGTTTCTAGGATCCCCATGTCTCTGGTGCTCCTCTGGCACTCTGGGGGTTTCTTGTTACCCTTTTTCTCTGGGCCTGTTTTTTCCATCTGGCCCCTATGAAATGGTGTTTCCTGCAGTTTCAGCATCAGCTTCCTTCTTTTAAACCCTAGGCATACTCCCCCAGGAAAATCTCACCTTCAGTTATGTTTCCAGCTTTTAACTGGATATAGACACCTCCTAACCCCTCCCTGAAGCCCAAGCTTCTCCTCCAGGCTCCGACCCCAACATCCAGTTGCCAGTTGGGCTGCTTTTCCTTGCTCTTTGGCAGCCAATAAGCCCCGAGCTGGACACGTCTTCCTCTTCCATTACCTGTTTTGCTGATTCTATTTTAAGTAAACGTCTCCAGAATTGTTTTCTTCCTTCTGTTTCTTGCTTCCCTCTATTCCTTGCTGCTGAGGATCCCTGGCAGTGGAGTTGGTTACTTGTAACTAAAAGGTTGGCAGTTCAAATCCTCCAGGCACTCTGCAGGAGACAGATGGGTAGTCTCTTGCTTCAAGATGCACAGCATCAGAAACCTAATGGATCGTCACTGTGTGTCAAAGTGAACCGAAGCTGGTTTCGATTTCTCATGCCTCCTGCTCCTTCTTCAGTTTGGAGCATCAGTTTCTTTTTCCCCTAAGAGAAATTCTGCCTCTACATTCTTTCTTCCGCTCTATCCACTCTCTCATTCCTAGAACGATCTTCCAAAATGCTCGTAAGACTTTATTGCTCCCCCACTTAAATTTTGTTAAAACAAAAGTATATTATTTTTCAGGATGGTATGTTCAAGTCACAGTATTACAGAGTACCTCAAATAACTCCTCATTGTTGTTGTTGAAAGGTGCCATCAAGTTGGGACTGACTCGTAACTGACCGTCCCAGAGGTTTTAGAGACTGTAAATCACATGGGAAGAAATTGCCCATTTTTCTCCCACATTAACAGCTGGTAGATTCGAGCTGTCTGCTTTGGGGTTGGCAGTGCAACACCTTACCACAAAGCTACGTGAGTTCCCCATTTCTTCATTGTGGTTAGATGCACACTCTCTCTATCCCTGTACCTCCATTTCCTCTGCTTGTAGCCTCGTCCCCCTCCGTCACTCTCTCTTCACCAAACTGCCCACACACCACCCATTCTTCTTGCCTCACCGAAGTGTCTTTACAGGACACTTTCCTGACACCTCCCCAGCCTGCAAGCTAGGATACAGTGACACCCTGTGTGTGCCTCTGCTGTATCACTTTGCCCGCAGGATTGTAGTTCTGAGGCTTTGATCAATATTTATTTTAAAATTGAACAACACATTGGTCTATGAGTGAGACCAAAGTTGGTCCACAGTGTCTTGCCTACCTTACATTTTACTCTGTAGTGGTGGCATTAAATGCCACTGAATTGATATCCCTCTCATAGCATCTCCCCTGCAGCAGAATGGAACAGAATCACAGAGTTCTCTAGGTTATAATCCTTATTGGAACACATCAACAAGTCTTTCTCCTGTCTGAGTTTGAACCATAAACCTTGGTTAGCAGGCAAGTAAGTGCTAAAATGAAAGTGCTGAATCCTAGCCACTGGACCACCAGGGACCTATACCCAAGTGCTAAAATGGAAGGGCTCCTATGCCTTTATGGTGCGAGGCTGCAAAAGTAAGCTCTTTCCTTCCCCTCATGCTTATTTTATTATATATTTTGCCTCAACACATGGTTTGGTTTGGTTTCTATGTAGGAAAAGAAATACCATTTGATCTAGCAATACCACTGTGATTGTTGTTATTCATCATCGAGTTAAAGCCTCATTAAACTCATTGCGGATCCTCCCACAGCTTTTCAGAGACAGTTAATCACACAAGAGGAGTTAGACCATCTTTCTCCTTCAGAAAAGCTGGTGGATTTGAACCATGTGCCTTTGGGTTGGCAGAGCAACTCCTTACCAGTAAGCCACTAGGACATGGACAGATACATGCACACCCATGCTCACGACAACATTATTTATAATAGCAAGGAGATGAAAACAGTTTAAATGCTCATCAATGGATAAGCAGAGTATTGTGCATACACACAGCAGATATTCAACATTAAAGAATAAGAAAAAGTTTGAAAGACACCGCATATCATGGATGAGTGTAGGATATTGCGCTGAGACCATGATAAAAGAACAGATCTTTAAAAATCCACTGTTACAAAAATCTCTGAATAGATTTACACAGAGAAGGGAACATTCTTTGTTGGCTACGAGGGATGGGAGGCAGGGGATGAGGGGAAAAAATCAGTAACTAGATAATGTTGTTGTTGTTGTGTACCATAGAGTTACAGCAGACCCATAGCTGACCCTCCAGTGGGTTTTCACAGACAGATAATCACACAGGAGGAGGTTGCCCATCTTTCTCCAGTGGAGCAGCTGGTGGCCTTGAACTTCACGCCTTTGGGGTTGCAGCACAGTTTCTTGCCAGTTGGGTGAAGGGGAAAGCAATATAAAATGAGAATGATTAGCACCATATTATTAAAGAAGGAAGACAAGAGGTACAGGAGAGATACAGGCACCAAAAGTAAACACTACTACATACTTGATCCACCATTGTCAGTAATAAGAAATGTGAATCTATACGTGGATACACAGGCAGATAGGCACAACGAATAGACAAAGGCAGTAAAAGCGACTATACCCAAGACCACACACAACAGAGGCCACTCATTGCCAACAAGTTGGAACTACGTATAAAGGAGCCTCCATTGAGTTTCTAAGGATGTAAAACCACATGGGAGGAGATTGCTCATCATTCTCCAGAGAAACCACGGGTGAATTTGAACAGGCAGAGAGGTGCAGCCTTGGGGTTAGCTGCACAACATCCTACAAACTACACCACCAGGGTCCCCTGCTGTGTTGTCATTGTTGTTAGGTGCTGGTTAACTACTGTTCATAGCAACACTATAAACCAGAGATCTGAACCTCACCCTATCCTGAGCCATAGATTTAAAAAAACAAGCCCACACCATCAAGTTGATTTAGATTTGTAGTAACCCTCTCTTCAATTTCCAAGGCTGTAAATATTTACTGGAGGAGACTGTCCATCTGTCTTCTGGGGAGTGGCTGGTGGATTTGAACTGCAGACATTTCCACATGCGTATGTGTATGCTGTAATATCCAAGTACATAGGAGAGAAAAGAGAGGGAAAAGTGATTTAATTTTAGTAATCATAACTACATTAATTTGGGTGATGGGAAGAACAATATATAATATGGGTAATATAATATGATCATCACAATATCATTAAAGAAGGAAGACATACAGAGTTCTGGTGGTGTAGTAGCAAGGAATTGTGTGTGGTTTGAATCCACCAGCTGCTCTGTGTGAGACAGATGGACAGTTTCCTCTTGTGTGGTTTACTGCCTCTGAAAACCAGCTGAAATGTCAGCTACGGGTTGTTTCTGACTCAGTGGTGTACACAACCACAACAGCAACCATAACCTATTTCCCTATTAAGTCTGTGATAAGCAAATAGTTTGTGAAGTTGCATTACGTGAAAAAGAATGAGGCATCAGGATGAGAAGAAGATTCAATAGCTTGTACTATGCAGATATCACAACCTTACTTAGAGAAAGTGAAGAAGATTGAAGGCCCTATTGAAGATCAAAGATGACGGCCTTCAATATGGACTGTATACATATCAACATCCAGAAAACAAAAATCCTTACCCCTGGGCCAACTGACAACATCATGATAGAAGGAGAAAAGATTGAAGTTCTCAAGAATTTCATTTACTTGGATCCACCATCAATACCCATGGTAGCAGTAGTCAAGAAATCAAGACATACTGCATAGGAAAACTCCACTGTCAAGGACCTCTCTAAAATTCTAAAGAGCAAGGATGTCAGTTTAAAGACTAAGGTGCACTACATCCAAATCATGGTATTTCAATTGCTTCTTTTGGATCAGAAAGTTAGACAATGAGTGAAGATGACAAAAGAAGAATCGATGCCTTTGAATTGTGATGCTGGAGAAGAGTACGGGATACACTATGGGCTGTCAAAAGAATAAACAGGTGTGTCTGGAGCAAGTGTAAGCTGGATGCTCCTTAGAGGCAAAGATTGTGAAACTTTGCCTCACATACTTTGGGTCATGCTATCAGGAAGGAACAGTCCTTATGAGAAAATACTATGTGGCTGGGAGGGAGGGACCCAGAGTTAGAGAAATATAGGAAACCCCTCAACAAAATGGATTGACGTGGCATAGTAACTGTAACAGTAGGCGTGAGCATGCAAGAGATGGTGAGGATGGCCCAGGAAAGGGGAGGTTTCTGTGTTGTTACTAGAATCACTATGAGAGACAGTGCACTGGCTGGCACTTAACAACAACAGTCATAAACAAACAGAGAATGAGTTTGCATAACAGTGTCCACAAAGCTCTATTTCCTACTTTACTGAGTAGCATCTGAGGTCTAAAAAGCTTGTGAGTAGCCATGTAAAGTGCAGCTATTGATCTCTCCCTAGCTGGAACAAGGAAGTGGAAAGAAGGATATAAATTGCACGGAAGGAGATTTCCCATCTTTTTCTGAAGGAGCCACTGGTGGATTCCATCTGCCACTAGCCTTTGCATTCGCAGCACAAACTCCCTACTGACCAGGTTACCAGGACTCTAAAGTAAAGCTGGAGAAAAGGAAAACATAGCCACAAGAGCCAAAATATAACCTTAAGTCTATCTCACCTGAACTTGCAGAGCATCTCGAGACTGGATTTGAGAAGACTCTCAGCTGATGGGTTAAAACAGGAAGGACAGTGAGGACACACAGGACTGGGTAGTTTCATTCTGTTGTTGGAAAGTTTATTACCAGAGTTTACTAGACAGCGCTGAACAACAGCATCATAAACACTAACACCAGGGACGTACTCATGCCTTAAAATAATCAATGACACAATATTAAGAGGTGTCATTTGCCCATGAATGATACTTAGAAGGCTGGAAGGGCTGGGTGGAAGTATTGAGTGGAAAGGAGAATCACAAGGGAGAGAGTGGGAGAAATACTCTTACAATGTGGGGATTGTAATTAATATCATAAAACAAACTATGAAGGGAGCTCTGGTGGCCGAGTGGCAAGAAGCTGTGCTGCAATCCTGAAGGCGAGTGGTTTGAATCCAGCAGATGCTGTGCTGGAGGAGGAGAGGCAATTTCCTCCTGTGCCCGTTGCATCCGATTTAACAACAATAGCAACAAAAAACAACAACAAAAAAAAAAGAGAGAGAAAACCCCACAAAAAACACCCAAACTACAAATTATTGAGTTGAAAATCGACATGATCTTTAACCCAAACCACAATAAAAATTAAAAAAATAATTAAAAAAACTTGATGAACTTGTCTTCTTTTCCCTTTGAATCCACTGTGTCTCAATCTCCTAAACAACAAAGATACAGGCATTCACACAACTACTCTGGTATGTATGGTTCTGTGCTTAGAAATTTGTGTTCTCTGAGGACCTGGAACTCACATGCTGAAAACAAAACCAAAAGGTTAACATGCTCTTATCTGGCTCCCAGGAAACAAACAAAGACCTCACTACAGAGAAGGAGTCAAATTTGTCTTTCCCTCCCTTCTTGATGTGAGTCCAACAAAACACAGAGATCAGGCTAGGGGTTGCGTTTGAGAGTTGGTAATTTCTCTGAGGTTTGTTTTTAAGCTTGAACAACCAAAAAAGAGCACAAAAGTAAACAAAAACCTTTAGTTACTTGGTGGGGTTATACCTGCAGAAAAGTAAGTGCAACTTCTTGATGACTTTTCTGCTATATTGTATCTCCGAATAACATTCTCACAGAATTTGTTATAAAGACTGAGATCTGCTCTTGGGGAACAAGGGGGCAAAAGACAGACATTTAGGAACTAATGAGTGAGTAAAGGAGTATGGGAGGAGGAAATTGCAAAAGTATAAAGGCAGGTGGGCAAATAGACCTCTTTCAAGGAGTAAATAGAGGAATCTGATAGGAAACACCTGAAAAGGTGACCTTCACTCTGCTATAAGGGGAGACGTTTCTAAAGATGTAATGTCATATCTATCAGCAACCTAAGGAAGACTTGCAAGAGAGGAAACCAGCAAGAGCAAACCCTACAATGTGAGAAGGAGGTGCAGAAAGTGAGCTGGAACCTAACCACCCTGAGACCATTGGTTCAGACAACACAGAAGGGGAAGCAGGGCTCTGTAGGGGGTGCATTACCATTCCAATGGAGTCAAATTAAGAGAAGCTATAAGCAGGACAATGGCATGATCAGAATTATGTTAAAAAATAATCTGGCTTTAAAATATTGGAAATACTGATGAATTAAAGATCCCTGGTGCAGAACAACAGGTTCTTATTCTAAGTTCCACAAGAGCAAAATTAAGTGTTCTGGGATTCTCATTCTTCTTATACTGTAATTTCTTGTAATGCACATAACCAAATGCCTTTGTATAGTCAGTAAAACACGAATAGATATCCTTCTGGTGTTGATTATTTTAAGCAGTGATATCCCTGATGCCACAGCCTCTTCCAAATCCAGCTTGAATTTCTAACAGTTCTCTATCAATGTGCTCTTCCAGCCATTTTTAAAATAATCTTCAGCAATGTTTTGCTTACTTCTGATCTTGTTCTAGAATTTCCACATTCTTTTTTTTTCTATAATTATATTTTATTAATTTTCATAAACATTTACAGAGATTTTGGGCTTCCACTCATTCATTGTTGCACTATTCTCTCTACCCTCCTCCCAGTTTGTTCTTGTCCAAATGCCACAGTGCTTGTCAAAGCCAGTTCTGATCAGTCTTCTTTCTCAGTGTATCCTTTGCCATTCCCTATCACTCCTCCCTGAGAGAGACTTCACCCTGAGTCATAAGGAAAAGGGCACGGCGTATTCTCTTAGCTACTTCCCGCTGAAAAGGGACGCTGTGGGTTTCAGGGTGAAGATCTTCTCTCACTACTCTAAAGGGCCCCTTTGGCAGTAGGAAACACATAGACTATTATGGAGATTGATTTTGGAATTCAGATGCACTCTTATTGATTGTGCTTGGCTGTACATGTACATATCCTTGAAGATGTATCATGGGGGTGTTGCAACCTAGAAGACACAAATTTGACTAACAAGTTATAAGTACATGAGTCCAAAAATTATGGAAAAGTAAAAGAAAAGATTCTTTCATTGTTTTACAAACCCTCCCCCAGGTCCCCTCCACCATGCAGCCCTCACTCTAGTCTCCTGTGATGACAGAAATACCCAGTTACATCTCTCTTTTAAACGGTTCTCTCCCTCCTCTGTTTCAGTGCAGTACACATTATTGAACCCATCTTACTCAGTCTCTCCCCAGCCCCAAGGACAGTCCCATTGGGCCACCTCTCTTGAGAATGGGGACAAATGTGGACCTCTTCCAGTCAGTTGGCCATGCAACTGTCCTCCAAATTTCCTTGCACAGACTGATGAGCACATCCGGGGCTGCATCTGTTATTTGAAACATGTCAACTGGTAGTTGATCAATAACAGTGGCCTAATTTTTTGTCAATGCTGTCAGTGCAGTTTGAACTTCTTCCACTGTTACCATTGGTTCTTTATTATGTGCTATTTCCCAGTATGGTTCCATGTCAATGATTTTTTATATAGAGACTCTGTATTCCTTTCATCTTCTTTTGCTGCTTCTTGGACCATTCAAGATCTTGTCCACAGCATCTTTCAATATTGCTACTTGAGTCTTGAATATGGTTTTTAGATCTTTAAGCTTGAGAAATGGCAAACAAGTTGTTCCCTTTCATATTCTGACTCCAGTTGTTTGCACATTTTGTTATAATACTTTGCTTTGTCTTCTCCAGCTGCCCTTTGAAGTCTTGTGTTCATTTTCTTACGCTTCACCATTTGTTCCCATAGATTTGGCTTCTCAACATTCCCGTGCCATTTTCAGAGTATATTCTGACATCCATTTTGGTCTTTCCTGTATCCCATCTTTATAATAACCTTTTGTTTTCTCTCTGGATGATAACCTTGATGTAATCTGAAAACCCATTTGGTCTTCAATCCTTAGAGTTCAATGATTAAGCCTACTCTTTGTTTGAGCAGGAGCAAGGTAATACTGCATGTTTAAAATCAAGAACTTGTGATCAGGACTGTATGCTTTCTTGATACCTATTCAATTTGTATGCTGATAAAATAATTCAAGGAATTGGTTTTTTGACAAATAATTACCATCGGGATAGAAGAAAGACTCTTCAACAATCTGTGTTATGCGGATGACACAATTTTGCTTGATAAAAGTCAAGTAAACATAAAAATGTTTGATGCAGAAGATCAAAAACTAAACCTTCAATATGGATTACATCTCAAAATTGAGAAAACAGAAATCTTCACCACTGGACTGGTAGGCAACATCATGATAGATGAAGAAAAGATCGTTAATAATTTTATCTTGCAGTCCACAATCAACACCATTGGTACCAAACACTAAAGAAATCAAAAGATGTGTTGCATCTGGAAAATTGGCTGTAGAGGACATCTACAAACTGCTAAAGAGATATTACTTCAGTCAGGGTCTTTTCAGTCACTTGATATCCGAAAATCGGACAATGAATAAGGATGACAGAAGAAGAACTGATGCCTTTGAGTTGTGGCTTTCAAGAAGAATAATGAATATCCCATGGCCTGATGAAGTAATAAACATCTTGGAGAAAGTGCAACATGCTTGCTCTTTAGAGGTAAGAATGGTCTCACATACTTTAGGCATTTGTTTCCAGTCCTTGGAAAAATACGTTGTGCTTGGAAAGGTGGAAGTTAAAGGAAAGAGAGGAAGACCCTCAAGGAAGTAGATTCACACAGCACTTGTAATAGTGGCTTCGAGTATGTCACCGATGATGAAGATGACAGAGAATAAGGTAAGATTCAGATCTGTTATGTATAGCACCACTATGAGTTGTCAATTCCGTAGCATCTAAAAACAACAACAAAGTGGTGCGGTGGTTAATGTATTCCCTGGCTGAAAGAACAGCACTTGAATTCACCAGACACTATATGGGAGAAAAATGTGCTTCCATAAAAATGACAGTCTGGAAACCCTGTACAGTGGTTCCCCTCTGTCCTATATAGTCTCCACTGGTCTGAAAAGATTCAGTGGCAACAGGTTATGGTCACTGAAGAAGTGGAGCTGAGAAATGAAGAAAAGAGCACATGAGACATAACTCTAAGAGTTTCAGCTTGAAAATAAATGGGACAGTTTGCTTTTAAAAAAAGGAATTAGAGAAATAAGGAAGAATTCTTCAATATTCCAAAAAAGTAAAACAGACCACAAATGTTAGAGATGGGGGAAATTGGAACCCCTATATATTGTTGATGGCAATGTAAGATGGTGTAGCCTCTGTGGAAAGATGAACACAGAATACCAGGTGTTCCAGGGATTCCACTCTTAGATGTATATCTAAGGGGCATGAAAGGGGCCACGTGAGCAGACATGCACACTGATGCTAACTGCAGTTTAATTCATAACAGCAAAAAAGTGGGAACAATAGAATGCTCATCAGTAGAGGAATAACTCCTACATATTGCATTGAGTTTGGAACCAACTCATAGCTGACCCTCTCTCAGGTCTTCAGAGGCTGTGAATTACATGGGAGATGGCCTATCTTACTCCTTCAGAGCTCCTGGTGGATTCCAACCACCTGTAGTCTTTGAGTTAACAGCATGACCTGGTACAGACCAGGTCACCAAAGATCTCTAACAAAAGATAAAGAAAATGAAGTGTGCCGCGTAAGGCTGTTAATTATTGAAAGATCATGACTTCTAATCCATTGGTTATTCTATAGGGAAAAGATAGGTATTCTTCTTTTGTAAAGATTTACAGCCTCAGAAACCTGATCTTTAGATCTCTCTCTCTCTCTCTCTCTCACACACACACACACACACACACACATATAATGTTAAGCAATCTTAAAGTAGAATGATGTTCTGATGCATACCTCATCATTAATGAACCTTGCAAACATGTTGAGTGAAATAAGTCAATTGTACAAGAGGAAGTACTGTATGTTCTGACTTGTATGAAATAAGGTCTGTGTATGGAAACCAAAGATTGTTACCGGTTGTCTGGGATGGCAGAGACGAAGATGGAGGGAGGAGAAAACTTTTTTTTCACAGCATGGTGTTTATATTAACTTGTGGAGATAAGGATAGCAATAATGGTGATACAACATAGACTAGGTAATCAAAAGAATAAAGTTGTGTATATGGAAATTATGTTGGTAATTGTTTTGTTTTGTGGATTTCACCACAACAATTTTTTTTTAAAATCCAAAACTTTAATGATCAAAATAATGTGATATTGATTTATTAGTCATGGTTAAAAATTTATCAACATGTTAAAGATATCATGTTAAGTGATACATATATATTTTATGGTTGAATTGAGCCCCCCTCAAAATATATTAACTTGGCTAGGCCCAGAGTTTCAGGATTATGTAATTATCTTCCATTTTGTGTAAATATCATGAGCAATTATACTCATAGCTGACCCTCCATTGGGTTAGGAGGAGATTACTCATCTTTCTTCCTTTCTGCCTGTCCAGTGGGTGGATTCAAGCTGTCAACTTGGGTTGGCATCACCACCTCACGCCAACTGGGCCACCAGAGCTCCTTCTTCAACATAAAGTCACTCTCAGAAGAGAAAGGAGATTTATAATATATATA
>NW_006399852.1:9880785-9894485 GCF_000299155.1 Elephantulus edwardii
TGTGTGTGTGTGTATATATATATATCAATCTCATGTTTTTAATCTCCCAAACTATTTGAGGAAATAGCTTATTTGAATTTTTTTTTATTCATATGCAGTGGTTAAGTGCTTGACTGGTATCTAAAGGCTAGCAGTTAAGGTCCACCTCTCATCCTGGGAAGAAAGGCCTGGTGATTTGTTGTGGTTTTTTTTTAAATCAGCCATTGTAAACTGTACAGAGCACAGTTCTGAGGAACCTATTCTTGTTCTTAGGTGCCACTGAGTTGACCCTGACTTGTAAGGAGGACTCCAGGAACAACAGAACAAGGCTTTACCTGATCCTGTAGTAACCTCAGAATCGAAGTTTGACCTTGAGTCTATCCCACCTAAACTTAAAATCCATCTCAGGAACGGGTGTGAGGCCTTGAACACTACTGAGCAAAGACCAAATGAGCTGTGGGAAGTTATCAAGAATATCATCTATGAAGATTGCAAAAGGTCATTACAAAAACAGAGGGGAATAAAAGACCAAGATGGATGTCAGAAGACACTCTGAATATTGCACTAGAACACCAAGAAGTCAAAACAATGGGAAAAAATTCAAGAAATTAAGGAGCTGAACAGAAAATTTCAAAGGGCAGCTTGGAAAGACAGGGCAGCTTGAAAAGACAAGGCAAAGTATCATAATGAAATGTGCAAGAAGCTGGAGTTGAAAATCAGAAAGGCCAAACTCTCTCTGCATTTCTTAAGCTGAAGGAAGTGAAGAACAACTTCAAACCTTGAGTTACAATACTTAAGAATGTTGTGTGCAGAATATTGAATGATCCAGGAAGCATCAAAAGAGGATAGAAGGAGTATATAGAGTCACTATACCAAAAAGAATAAGCTGACACAAATAAATTTTACGAAATAGCATATGATCAAGAGGCTATGGTGATAAAGGAGAAAATTCAGGCTGCTCTGAAGGAATTGTCAAAAACAAGGCCCCAGGAATTGATGGAATACCAGTTGACATATTTCAACAAACAGATGCAGCCCTGGACACGCTCACTAGGTTGTGCTAAAAAATCTGGAGGACAAACACTTGGCTGACTCATTGAAAGAGATCCATATTTAGTCCCATTCCTAAAAAATGTGTCCCAACATAGTCTGAAAATTACAGAACAATAACACTAGTATCACAAGCAAGCAAGATCCTGCTGATTGGAACAGTACATCAACAAAGAACTGCCAGTTGTACAAGTGGGTTTTAGAAGAGGCCATGGCACTAGGAACATTATAGCCAATGTCAGATGAATTTTAGCTGAAAGCAGAGAGTACCAGAGGAATGTCTATCTGTGTTTTATTGATTATGTAATAATAATTAACTGTGTGGATCACAACAAATTGTGGCTAACCTTGAGAAGAATGAGAATCCCAGAACACTTGATTGTGCTTATGTGAGACCCATACTTGGACCAGGAGGCAGTCATCAGGACAGAGCAAGGGAACACTGCATGGTTCAAAATCAGGAAAGATGTACACCAGATATTCATCCTATCTCCATATCTTTTCAATCTATATGTGGAACACATCATTTGGGAGATGACTTTATGAGGTGAAATGTGGCATCAGGATTGGAGGAAGACTCACCAACAATTTGCACTATGCAGATGACACAATCTTGCTTGCTGAAACCAAGGAGGATCTGAGGCATTTGCTGCAGAAAGTCAAGGACTGTAGCCTTCAATATGGATTGAAGCTGGACATCAAGAAAGCAAAGATTCTAACTACTAGGTGAATCGGCATCATCATGATAGGCAGAAAAGAGATTGAGATTGCTAACAGCTTCAGCTTGTCTGGCTTCATGATAAACGTTCTTGGTACCAGCAGCCAGGAAATCAAAAGATGAATTGCACTGGGAAAGCTTGCTGCCAAGGACCTCTCCAGAGTACTGAGGAGCAACGATGTCAGTCTAGAGACTTAGATGTACCTGATCCAAGCTATGGTCTTCATAATTACTTGCAATGTATCAGAGAACTGGACAGACAATACCAAAGTGATAGAAGGAGGAATGATGCCTTTGATTTGTGATGCTGGAGAAGCGTATTGAACATACCATGGACTGCCAAGAGAACAGACAGATCTGTCCTTGCCACACCAACTCCAAGGGAGTCTGCGTGACAAAATCACCTGATTGAGCCGAAAGCTTCAAGGAAGTCAGCCTCTCGGAACGTGTGCTTTCTGCATGATTGTTCTTGGCCTTTCTGTAATTTCTCTTCTATTGTTTCTTTGTATTTTCTATGTGGGACAGGGGGAGGAGGCCGTGTCCTTTGCACAAAATGTTCCTACTAAAAGTTTGTTAGATGTTCCCAGGAAGGAACTAAATGGAGGTGACGACTTTAATACGCAAACATTACCTCCAGTTCTTTTAGCATTACTAAAACTTCTCAAGAATAAGTTGACTTTAGGGGAATCCATGGATGCATTCATTATAACAAGAAGAATTAATGGTGGAAAACCCAGAGATGACCACCCCAGAGATTCCTAGATTTCTAGGGCTTATGAAAAACTCCTTCAAAGGAAAAACCTAAACCCTTGTCCCCCACCATGAGAACACCAGGTGGAAGAATTATTTATCTATATTAGGTAATGGTTGTTTGTTGCAGCCCCCTATTGGGAAAGGCCCTTACAGAATTCTGGAGCCTACAGATAAACCTCTTCCATATACTGGAGAATATGATGAATTTAGTGCAAACCACCCTGATGGTTTTGTGTCTTTGGACATATTTTTTGGAAAGGTTTGAAAATGACCAAAAGGAAGATGTTATGCGAGGTAGAGGTGGTAAAATAAATCGTGAAACACGAGATTGGGATGATGAATTTAGGTGATATTATGACCCAAAACATCCTTTGTATGAATCTAAACCCCCTTATTGAGATAGTGATCACCCCTGGAATAATGGAAGGCCTAAAAGTGTCTCTTGAATGGAAATAAATAATACTATAAATTCAGCTAAAAATTTAAAATGTATCAGCTTAAATTTAAAATGTAATTTTTTCAGTTTGTAACTTTATAACCCAAACAAGTTTGAGAACAGGTTTGAGAAAATGTTTAAGCAAGAAGTCATTGTCTACCAAGTTCTCCAATTACCAAGGAACCGTGACCATAAAGAATAGCTGTGTGCAAGGAAATAATGTAAACTTTATTCTTACTTTCGTTATCCTTTTGGCTATCGCTAAGCCCCTAGTTGTAAAATGGGGTATAAATATGTCATGCTAAGTGCAATATAATAACTTTGAACTTAAATCATCAGATCACTTGACTGTGTGTCTTGTGTTCTTTCACCGTCCCTTTGCCGAACTTCCACCCACCTTCGTGTTACCTCTTTGAAACCCTAGACTCTAGGCTTGCAGCCCCCCTGAGTGCAGCAGCCCACGGCATGGCCTGGAGTGGGTGAAACCAGGATGCTCCCTGGAGGCAAGAATTTTGAAGCTCCATCTGACATACTTTGGGCACATGGCCAGGAGGGATGGACATTATGCTTTGAAAAGTGGAGCGACAGCGCAGGATAGGAAGACTCCATATGAGATGGATTGATACAGGAACTGGAGTACCAGGGGTAGGTGTGTCAGAGACTGTGAGGTTGGCTCAGGATAGAGCAGAGTTCAGAACTGTTGTACCTTGGATCACTATGGAACACAAGTGACTCGACGGCACATAACAACAACAACAGCACTCTCCTCACAATCTCTGATATGCTCAAGCACGTTGTTGCAGTTATTCTGTCAATTCGCCTCATTTAGGATCTTCCTTTCTTTCCCTGACCCTCTACTTTTACAAGTGTAGTGTCCTTTACCAAGGATCTAAGGCCCTTACGTTGTACAAATGGTTGCTTGTTTGAATTTACCCACTAACAGCTGGTTATCTGCTCCCATAGTGGTTGGTGTTTGTTGTAGTAGGTACTATCAAGGTGAGTATGATTCATAGCAACCCTGTGCACAACACACCCGAATCCCATCATATCCTGTGCTGTCCTCACCATCTCTCATACACTTGAGCCGCTGCAGGAGTCACTGTGTAAATCCATCTCAAAGATGGTCTTTCACTGACCTTCCACCCTCCTAGTCATGATAACCTTTTCCAAAGAAGAGCCTCTCCTAGCATTGTGTACATATGATGAGAAATATTAACCTTATAGTCATGGAAACACTACAGACCAGTTCTATTCTGTAACATAGAGTCTGTGAGTTGAAATTGACTAGATAGCAACTGGCTAAATAGTTTTTTATACCATTTACTAATAAGGAGACAATTAAAAAAATAGAATGTTAATTACAAGGGGAAATACAAAATCCAGAAAATAGAATAAAGGAGTTTTAAAAATACATATGTAATGTGAAAGAACATACTCATGAAAATATCAAACTTCATAAAGATTACAGATTATATATAAAATAATTTAGAAATAAATTTTAAAAATAAACTACCTTTTATAAAGAGAGACTATACAAATTTACATTATGGCTCATAAGCATGCATCAATTTGTACTCTCTCTGGAGAATTTGAGAGTGCCTATCAGACTTTGCTAGCACTGGTATAAAATTTTAAAAGTATTTCTAAATTGATGAGAAAGAAAATGGTATGCTTCTGTTTTAGCATTTTTTCAAAGTTTGGTGACTTTGAATGCTCCTTTGATCTCTTTGTCATTTGTATTTCCTGTTTGTGAAATAGTCGTCCATACCCTTTGTCTATTTATCTGTAAGGTTCTTAAGTTTATTGATTTGTATGAGCACTTTATAGATCAAGAAAAGCACACTTTTCCCCATATTTGTAGAAAATGTCCAGTTTATTGTCTGCCTTTTATTCCTATTTCACATTTTTTTTTGGTTGTTATTATTAATGGAATATTTTCTTTCAAGCCAACTGTTGGCTCCACGAAAAAAGCTATTGATTTTTACAGTCTTATTGCCTAGCACTTGCTTTTAGCTTTAAAGTCTTCATTTTATTCATTTCTGGTTCGGGGAGATTTATAATAACATAAATTTATAAGAACACAAATTACAAATAGGAAAATACAGATAGAGGCAAAGATTTAAATAAGAGTAATACTCTGCAATTTAGGTTCCAAGTCTTACTTTAAAAAAAACACACCTTTTTACTTTGAATTGTGATTTTAGTGAAAGTTTATAGAAAAGTTGGATTTTCATTCATTCATTGTTATAGTTTCCTCCCTTTGCCTTACTTCCCCTCTCCCAGTTCACTTTCTTTTCTTATTTTTTTTTAATGTTCATTCATTGTTGCACTTTTAAGTAAAAATTTACAGACCATTTTGATGAGAATAAAAATCACTTCAAAATCCACTCGTTGCCATTGAGTCAAATTTACAGAACTGACCCACGAGGGTATTTTCTGCACATTCTGTAAATTGCGTAAAGGATTCGTGTATCTTTCTCCTTTGGCGTCATTGCTGGATTTGATCCAGAGACGCCACCGTTGGGTTGGCTGTGAACTCCCCACAGACTATGCTGCCAGAGGTCCCATAATAAGTATCATCATTTTCCCTTTAGAATCTATTAAATACATAGTTAGCTCTTTTTCGGTCATTGTTGTAGGCAGTTTTGTGTGTGTTTCTTTTTCTTTTATACTAGTCTATTTACAAAATTCAATTTTGTGTGTGTAAGAACACTTCCTCTTTCCTCTGGGAGAATGTTGTTGTCTACTGTTAAGTCTGAACAGACTCGTGGCAGACGGTGCAGCTGGTTTTTTAGAGTCAGGAAATCATGAGAGGAGATTACTCATCTTTCTTCTGCACAGCAGCTGATAGATGCGAATCTGAGCCCTCGAATGAGGTGCCAGTGAGTCATCTATACTCACAGGGACCCTCTGAACAACAGCTGTAAACCTTGTCCTATCATGTGCCATCCTCACAATCTTTGATATGTTCAAGTCCATTGTTACAGTCACAATGTCCATCCATCGTGCCGAGGTCTTCTTCACTGTCTCTGACCCTCTACCTTTTCCAACATGATGTCCAAAGACTGGCCCCTCAGAACAACATGCCCACAGTATGCGAGATAAAGTTTCACCATCTTGACTTTAAGGAGTTCCCTGCTTGCACAAAGATTTGTCTATTTATTCTTTTGGCAGCCCACGGGATATTTAGTATTCGCTCTCAACACTGCAACTCAAAGACGTTGATTATTCTTCTCTCATCCTTATTCATTATCCAACTTTCAGGTACATAGCAAGTGATTGAAAATATCATGGCTCGAATAAGGTGCACCTTAGTCTCTAAACTGGCATCCTTGCTCTTTAAAACTTTGGTGAGGTCCTTGACAGCACATATTCCCAGTGCAATACAACTTTTGATTTCTTGACTGCTGTTATCCTGGGTATTGATTGTAGATCTATGTAAAATGAAATCATTTGGCAACTTTAGTCTTTTCTTCATCTATCACAGTGTTGCCTATTGGTCTGTCCAATGGTGAGGGTTTTTTGTTTCTTAATGTTAAGGTGTAACCCATATTGAGAGTTGTAGTCTTTCTCTTCTGAAGTAAGTGTTTCACATCATCTTCACTTTCATCAATGATAATTTTAGAAAATATTTCTCTATACTTAGGTTGATCTTTACTTTTAGAGGAAATATTAATTGTGATTGTCAATGCCTTTATCTTACTTGGGTCCACATTCAGTACACCTGATACCAGCAGTTAGGAGATCAGAAATGTAAAGTCTGGAAAAGTCTGTAGCCAGGAACTTCTCCAAATTACTGAGGAACAATGATGTCTAATGAGGACTAAAGTGAGCCTGATTCAGGCCATGGTTTTTTCAGTTACTTACATCTGAGAGCAGAACAATGACTCAGGATGACAGAAGAAGAATGGATGCCTTTGAACTGTGACATCAATTATTCTCAAACTGTGGTGTTGGAGAAGAGTTCTGAAGATCTGGGAAACTGCTGATGTTATGCTTAACAGATAAGCACTTAACCACTGCACCACCATGGCTTCGTTGATCCTGATGCAAATGTTTTTCACTTGACTACTAACTTAATGGTTGGTAATTTGGCCTCATCCAGTGGTACTGCAGAGGAAAGATGTGGCAATGTGTTTCCACAATAATTACTGCCAAGAGGCCCCACAGAGTAACACATACATAGAGTGGCCAGGAGTCAGAGGGGACTCAGTAACAGGACGCTTTCTTAGACACAGAGAGATGGAGGAAATGCCAAATCCATCCGTTAACAGTAAAAAAAATGCTAAGGATTGTTGACAACAGCATTGCCACTGAGCAGATCCCATGTTACTGGGAACCACCGGGGCAAGACAGAATTGCCTCAGAGGGTTTCCAAGGATGTAAATCTTCAGAAAGCAGAATGTCTCAATTTGAACCACTCACCTTTCAGCTGGAAGGCAAGTGCTTAATCGCCTGTGCCACCAATGCTCCATTAGGATTATTGACAGTTGCCAGAAAGTAGAAGGGTGACCCAATGGAGGAATAGATACAACCCAGGAATGTGAGAAAGTAAATTTCTTTTTTAAAAAGTCAATCACTTGGTGCTCTCATAGCACCTGAGGCAAACTAAGACATACTGTGCCTGATTTCTTCCCCTTGTCGCTCCTCTGACTTCTGGAAAGGCAGATGTACCTTGCTGAGTTAAGCAAACTTTGACCTACTGACAATGTTTCCTCAGTGTGAGCCATAACTCTGGATCATTTACTGCAAATTAATCCAACTCTAGTAAAATTTTGTTAACAAACATTAGTATCTTGTCAACTAGTAGGAATGTTGACTTACTTAATTTTTAAAGAGTATTAAATATTATTAATGCTGATCATGAATCTATGAGATCCTCTTCTGATGGGACACAACCAAGAAAACCCTGTAGAGCAAAGCTTCTCTGCCCTGTGAGTTACTAGGAGTCAGAGCCAGCTGTGGTGTGCTTTGGTTACATGATTCCCTGTTTTGAAAAAAGGGAACAGTGCAGTCCCACTTGCAAGGTTGTTAAAAGGGTTGAAAGAATCTAGTATGCTTACCCCAATGATTATACAGTACGAAATACTTAATTAGTAGTAGCTACTACTACTGAAAGGAGCTCTGGTGAACTAGTGGGTAAGAAGCAGTGCTGCCCACCCCAAAGGCAAACAGTTCGAATCCATCAGTTGCTCTGTGGGAGAAAAATGGGCACTATCCTCCCATATGTTTTACTGCCTCTGAGAATCCAATGGAGAGTCAACTACGAGTCAGTTTTGACTTGACGGCAATTAGTGAATGAAATAATTACTACTACAAAATATCTTATAGTGGCATAAACTAAAAAAAGTAGTTTTTCTTTTAAAAAGCCAACAAACAACAACAACAAAAAGAAAAGAAATTAAGACTTGTTCGTGGTAGATGCAAAAAAACAGTTCTGACGACAAATCAAAATGATCACTTGGGCCAAAAATAAATGGCACAACAATAGAAAATTTTTTAAGTATCTTGGCTATAGAAATTTTATTTATAAGGACAATTAAAAATGCTTAATACTCACTAACTCAGATTCCACCAATTCCAGCAAGTATACTTAACAAGGGAGCTCTGGTAGTTTAGTGGTGAGGAGCTGCTCTGCCATCCCGAAGGCACGTGGTTTGGATCCACCAGTTGCTCTGTGGGAGAAGGATGGGAAATCTCCTCCCACACAACTTACTGCCTCTGAAAACCTATGGGCCGATCAGCTATGAGACGGCACACAACGATAAAGCAACGACAGCAAGACCCCTCGTACAATTACACTCACATCTAAGATCTGCCATAACTTCGCTACGGAAATTTCTCTAACTCCCTATAACAATCATGTATTTGAATTGTTCATGAGTGAAGCCCCTGCCAACCTGTTCAAGAACAGTTTCTTGATTCAAGAAATCCTGCTAACTAATTGGCATAGTTTGTTTTTCTTTTCAACATTCCTTCATGAATAGTAGCTGTTATGTTTGACCCACTCCCTTGTGTTTTCAGTGGTTTCATATACATGTCAAGGTGGACTCTGAAAAGGAAGATCCAAGAAGAACCGATGCCTTTCAGTCATGGCGTTCATGCAAGGAGTGTTGAATGGACTGCCAAAAAAGATGAACAAATCTGTCTTGGAAGAAATGCAAGCAAAATGCTCCTAAGAAATGAGGATGGTAAGATACTGTCTACTGCATTTGGATGTGCTCCCAGGAAGGACTTGTCCTGGAGGAAGATCATCATGTTTGGTGAAGCAGAGGGTAAGTGAAAAAGAAGACCCTCAACAAGATGGATTGACACAATGACTGCAGCAATGGGCTTAAGAACAATGACGAATGTGAGGCTGGCACAGGATTAGGCATGACTTCACTCTGCCGAACGCAGGGTCACTGTGAGGGGAAGCTGACTAAACAGCACCTAACAACAACAATACTGTGCAAAGAGGGAGATTTCTGTGCTCTTGACTTGTCTCAAGGTGGAGCTGATCTGATTTACATGCTAGATGTGCATCAAACCCATTCAAGCGCTGCTATCAAATGCCAAACCCATTCACGCAGCAAGGTTTATGGCTTTACAAGTAAGAATTAGGAACAGGGACTATCTGGATATCAACAATAACAAAACACAATGTGTTATCTGTTTAGGGATCCTGCAACCTGGGGGAAGTGGGGAGCAATTTGGTGCAGAGTGTTAACCACAAGTAGAAGGTTTGTGGCTGCTGATTTGAGTGATACCCCTGGGAAAAATTCTCTTGGCCAAATCCACTGAAAGGCGGGGAGCATTCTGCATGCTGAACAACCTTTTGTATGGTTCCACTCTCACTCTGAAGTTCTAGAGCTATTGGTTTAAAGAGAAAAGTGGAAGCTCAAGTTTGAGCATCTCTAAGGCCCAACACCCCCTTTTTAGCCTGATCTCTGACACAGTCTCTGTCAGGTTGAGTCTTATCCTCAGTGTCACCCTGCAACCCACTGATACTAGTTCTGGTTCTGGCTGAAATTCGTCCATGGTTTTGTCATGAGGACAAGACTCTTGCTGGATTTAGCAGTGATGCCGATATTGTGGAAGCTGCTGACAAGATCTGGTGAAATTTGCAAGATAAGAACTTGAGGTCTGGAATTAAGTTTCCAGCATTTTACCTGGAAGTTCTCCTGGTGGTTTGTGGGGGGTTTTTTGGTTGGGTTTTTTGTTTGTTTGTTTGTTTGCTTAATAAGAATGTGTGGTGCTCAAAATGGACATTAAGGACAAAGAATCTGTTCCAGGATATCATGGATTATGGATGGAAAAGAAGTGATTGCTCATTTGACATTTGCTGGGGAATCACCAGGAGTCCAAATGGTTACGAATTCGACTGCTATTCAAAATGTTGGGGGTTCAAACTCACCCTGAAACAATGAGAAAGATAGTTTGAGATACTCTGTTTCCAAAAGGTTATTATGGTCTTGAAAGTCCTGTGCAGCAGTTCTCCTCTGGACACATGTAATTGCCATGAGTCTGAATCAATTCATTGGCAGTGAACAATAATAACTGTATTCTGATCTTTTTTGCTTCTACTAGAGAGCTCTAGGGGCCTAGTGGGCAAGGTGTTGCTCTGCCAGCTGAAAGGCAGGGGGTTCGCATCCACCAGCTGTTCTGTGGAAGAAAGACACACAGTCTTCTTCAGTGTGGTTGACAGCCTCCAAAAGTGCCCTGGAGGGCCAGCTATGAGTCAGTTCCTACTTGACGACAATGAGTGAGTGCGTGTTATAACTACTCTACTGAGAAAAATGGACACATGCCTGCCACCAGGGATTTAAATTCAAGAAGAAGGTTGTAGTGATAGGTAGAATAATGCTCTAAAATACCGAGTGTTCTTAATCATCAAGACAAATTACTATATTAGGTCACAAAGAGAAATGGAACCTATCAGTTGGCCTTAGAGAATGACATGGTTTGACTAAATGTAATCATCAAGCTGAACCTTCTGGTGGATATTAGAGGTAGTTAATCGCACAGGAGGAGAAAACCCATCCTTCTCCTGCAGAGCAGTTGGCAAATCTGAACCACATGCATTGGGGATTCCAGGGCAGTTTCTTACCACAAGGCCACTTTTAAGTGACTCTCTTAAGACAGAGTACAGCTACCTGTAAGGTTTCCAAGGCTACACATGTTATGGAAATAGACTGCCACATCTTTCTCCTATAGAGAAGCTGGTGGGTTTCAACCACTGACATTTCAGTTAACAGGCAAGACCTTCACCTCTGTGCACCAAATCAAAACCTAAAATTCACTGCCATCAAGGTGGTCCTGACTCCTGGTAACACTCTGTCAAGTTTCTGAGGCTGAAATCTTAGCGGTGCAGATTTCCTCACCTTTTTTCTGGGACCAGCTGGTGTATTCAAATGGCCAATCTTTTGGCTAGCAGCTCACCAATTAACTCACTAAGCCACGAAGACTCCTTCAGTGGGGAAGAAGGGGTCAGGGCCAGAGGAAGGGCACCATGCTGGTATTCACCATGCTGCTATCAGCTTTAAAGAGTAAAGATGCTTCATGGTGAAATTGAATACCACAAGCCAAGGAATTTGGCGAGCCTTTGGAAGCTGGATAAGGAAAGGAAATGGATCGTTCCACCAGAGCTTTCAGAAATAACACGCCTGGATCAGTATGTGGATTTTAGTCCAAGGAGACCACTGAAGCTCTGTCCTCCAGCATCGTAAGATAGTGAATTGTGTTTCTGTCAGCCACCACATCTGTGGCCATTTTTAGAGCAGTAAGAGAATGCTAAAGCAGAGATACCAGGAGAGCTAAGTGAATATACATCAGGCAGCATTAAGTGTGAAGATGAAACCGAAAGCAAAGGACGGCGATGAGGAGTGGAGGGACAGACTGGGGACTGACATAACAGACGTCATACTTCTGGAAGCTGGTTCTGGTGTTCAGGAGAGATTAAACGCAGGGGAGCACAAAGGCAGAGACTCCAGATGCTGTGTTACCAGAGGCAACCAAGGCTCGTGACCAGGCAGGGCTTGAAATGTTCTCACATTATCGTTGTCAGGCACTGCCAAGTTGAATATGATTCAAAGGGACCTGATGAACAGCAGATGGAAACCTCGCCCTATCCTGCGCCATCCTCACAGCCTCTCAAACGTCTCTCAGTGGCTAAGTCGTGGAGCAGGACATCGGGTATAAAGTGTTGATGAGAATTAATGCAAATGAGAATGACAGGGAGGAAGTCAGAACAGTGCAATGGCATTATGGGAGTTGTAACCGACATGAAACAAAAAGTGTTTATGTGGTTGAATAAAAAAATAGTTGGCTTTGTAAATCTCAATTTTCTAAAAATTAAAAAGTTGAGCACAATCTTTGAACCAAGCTTAATGTGTCTCAAACTCCTTGTCATCAAATGGGAGCCAACACATAGCTGACCCTTTAGTGACTTTTCAGAGGCTGTAAATTGTATGGAAGGAGATTGTTCATCTTTTTCCTCGAGCCACTGGTGAATTCAAACCACAGAGACAGAATGAAGCCCTTGTTTAGTGTAGAGTCCTTCTAGTTCACTGGGGTTACTAGTGGCCGTGGAGTACGTGCGAAAAGACTTGGCTACAGTGCCTGAAAGCAGGCGAAGGATTTCAAGAATGGATGGGACTGAAAGCCATCTTGGACTTCCTGGAGCATGTTCCACCCTGAAAGGGATCTGGAAAGTCTCTGTTAAACAAAGACTATTTTCTGATGTTCTTGATACGGTTGTTAAGAATGCAGTAAGATCTTGTTCATAAGTACAAAGACGTTTTTCTTGAAAACTGTTCATGCCTATCTATCTATCTATCTATCTATCTATCTATCTATCTATCTATCTATCTATGTTTTGTTCCATATTACCTATGCTTTGTTCCATATGTTTAAAAATTTACCCACCATATAAAATCATGCTTTGTTGTATGCTTTGATTTTCTGCTAATATAAGCAGGGGCTCTGAAGCTGCTTGGGACCATTAGCCTGAGAGAGCTCTTGGTTCTCTGGATTTATAGTTCACTTTGATCGTCTTCCTTCTGCTCTACTCATGAGAAACAACAGTTTAGCACTTAGGGAAAGATACATTGACTTATTGTTTCAGGCAAATAACGTAATTCTTGCTCATGCTTAGTGCTATATACTGGATTCAGACTCACAGGACCTGTGCAGGATAGAGTAAAACAATCCCATATGGATTCCAGTCATGACATTTAAGGGAGCAGACTGCCTCTCAAGTAAAGAATTGGAAGAGAATGAACTAGTGTTTTTTTCAGGAATATATATGTGGTAATATGTACGGCAACAATCAAAAGTGCTTGCTGCTGAGTTGGAAGCTCCAACATAGCTGACCCTCTAACAGATTCTCTGGACACTGTAATTTGTATACGAGGAGATTGCCCATTTTTCTTCGAGGATCTGCCAATGGATTTGAACCACCAGACAGATGCTGCCTTGGGGTTAATAGTGCAACTCCCTACTGACTGTGCCATCGCAGATCCTAAGAGCAGCAACAGGGAACTAAAATGGACATACTGAGCAAAATGAACCAGGTGCTCTGGTGACACAACTCCTCAAGGGTTTTACTTCTAAACACAAAGACTGAATGTGTCTGGTGATATGAATCTCCCAGAGGTTTTGTGGGAGAAACGTGGAAATTTCCTCCTGTTTTGATTTTTTCTTTTTAAAATTTTTTGCTTTATTGCTTTATTATTATTATTATTATTAATTTTAATGAACATTTTCAGACTTTGGATTTCCATT
>NW_006399852.1:9897103-9898487 GCF_000299155.1 Elephantulus edwardii
CCCACTGGACCCACCTGGGAAAACACTTTGCAGTGCAGAGGCAAGTAAATGTCAGGAAAATATCTTCTAACAGAACAAGAAGGCAAGCAGCTTCAATCCAAGACCACCAGTAAGATGATAAAGTGTGCTCCCTTTCCTCCTTCACATCAGCGCCACTGTTCAGCATGAAGAAGCCAGAAAGTCTGTGCCCAATTCTCAAATGAGAAACCCACAAGAGAAAAAGACAGTTTGTTTAATCACCATTGGAGTATGCTTACCATTGCCTTGAATCATCTGGTCCCCACTGGATCCTTTTCATTTCCTTCACCTGCTCCCTGCACCAACCAAATTGTGCAGCCTTGCAACTGCATCCTTGCAATTTTCATGCCTGCCCATCCTCACCCTTCTGCTCCCAACCCTCACCTCCATGTATCCCCAACATGTTTTTCCCAATAAAATAAAAAAAGAATGAAATTGGTATTTGTATTGGGATTGCATTTAATGTGTAAATTATCTTTCGCAGTATTGCCATTTTCACAATTTTGAGTCTTTCTATACATGAGCAAGGTATGTTCTTCCGTTTCTTCAGGTCTCTTTTTGAATAGATCTTTTTTGCTTCTGGTTAGATTTACTACTGAATATTTAAACTTGTGATTCGCTATTGTGAAGTGTGTTGTTTTTCTTAGCTCCAGTACTGTTTTCTCTTTGTCACTGTAGAGAAATCCTGTTGATTTTTGTATATTGATCTTGTATCCTGCCACTTTGCTGAATTGGTCAAATATGTCCAGTAATTTTCTTGCTGAGTCTTGAGGGTTTTTTAAGTATACTATCATATCATTATATCATACTATCATATAGAGATAATTTTTACCTCCTCCTTGCCAATTTGGATACCTCTTATTTCCTTCTCTTGTATTATTGCTATGCTAAGACTCCCAATACAATATTGAATAGGAGAGGTGATAGTAGACATCACTGCCTAGTTTCTGTTCTCAAAGGGAATGCCTTTAATCTCTCTCCATTGTGAACAATATTAGCTCTCAGGTTTGTGTATATACTTTTAACTATGTTGAAGAAATTCCCCTCTAATCCTATTTTGTTGAGTATTTTAATCAGGAAACAGTGTTGGAGTTTGTCAAAGGCCTTTTCTACATCAATTGATAGGAACGTGTAGTTCTTGTTCTTTGCTTTGTTTATGCGATGAATTATACTGATTGTTTTTCTTATGTTGAACCATCCTTGCATACCTGTTATGAATCCCACTTAGCCATGGTGAATTATTTTTGTGTGTGTATCTTTGGATTATATTGGCCAGAATTTTATTCAGGATTTTTGCATCTATGTTCATGAGAGATATTGGTCTATAGTTTTCTATTTTGGTGGTATCTTTACATGGCTTTGATAT
>NW_006399852.1:9899182-9908516 GCF_000299155.1 Elephantulus edwardii
TTTTTTTTTTATTATTGGTGCTTGCCTTGTGACTTAAAATGTGATCTGTTCTGGAGAACATTCCATGCACTTTGTAGAAGGTGTACTGTGGTATTTTTGGGTGCTTTAGCCTATAAATATCTATGAGTTCGAGTTGGTTTATTGTATGGTTTAATTCTTCAGCAGCTTTGTTGAGTGTCTTTCTGGTAGTTCTATCTTTTCTTGAGGCACATGCATTGAAGTGTCTCCAACTACTATAGTGGTGTTATCTATTTAGTTTTTCAGTTTTCTTAATGTTTGTTTTATATATTTTGTAGATCTTTCATTTGGTGTATTACTATGTCCTCTTCTTCTATTGACCCTTTCAGCATCATGTAGTGACATTCATTGTACTTTGTGATGATTTTTGCATTAAAACTTATTTTATCAGAGATTAATATCACTACTCCTGTGTTTTGATCTTTTGGGTTTTTTTCCTGGTTGCCATTTGCTTGGTATAGTTTCCCCCACGCTCTTGTAGACATCATATTGATGGGTTTTGGTTTTTTTATCTAATCTGCTACTCTCTTTCTCTTCAGTATTACAGTCAAACCATTCACATTCAGTGTGATTATTGAGAGGCAAGGTTTTATTGATATCATTTTGTTGAATTCTTTTTGGTGTTGTTGCTAGTCACTTTGGTCCATCCTACTTTCTGTGGCACCACTGTAAGAAAGATATCTCTCAGTGTTTCCTGCAATGCCGGTCTTGTTTTTATAAGCTTCCTTATGTTCTGTTTTTCTGGTGGTATCTTGATCTCTCCTTCATATTTGATGACAATTTTACTGGGTACAGTATTATTGGTTGACAGTTGCCTTCTTTGAGTTTTCTATATATGTCGTTCCACTGTCTTCTTGCTTGCATGTTTTCTTTTGAGAAATTGGCACTTAATCTTATTTGCTCTCCTTTATAAGTTACTCTTTGTTTCTCCCTCACTGCTTTCAGAATTCTCTCCTTATCTTTAGTTCTGGCAAATGTGACTATTATATGCCTTGATGTTTCTCTTTTCAGATCTATTCTATATGGTGTTCACTCAGCTTCTTGAATATATATTTCTCATTCTTCATTATGCCTGGGAAGTTTTCTTCTAGTAATTCTTCCCCAACTTTTTCAATGCCTTTACTTGCTTCTTTCTGTTCTGGGATTCTGATTATGCACATGTTATTTCTTTTGATGGTGTCCCACATTATTCTTAGGATTTCTTCTTTTTTCCTTTCTGTTTGATTCTGCTTTTTGCTTTAGCAGGTCAGTGATGATAATTCTGCTATCTTATATTTCACTGGTTCTGTGTTCCTTCTCTTCAATTTTGTTCTTATGTCCCTCCTTCATGTTGACAGCATTTGAAACATTGGCCCTCATATTTTGGATCATGGTTTCTTGTTTTTCAAGTGCTTCTAATGCTTTGTTTGCTTTATCTGCATTGTTTTGGGATTTTTTTTAAGCTCCTCCTGGTTTTTGCTTGCAATGTCCTGTAATTCTTCAAGTTTGTCTTTCACCCATTGAAAATATTCAATCATTGTTCTTTTGAATTCTCTGTCAGAAAGTTCCATCAGACTTTCTGGCTTCAGGAAATCCACTGATACTGTGTCTTTTTATGGGGGTTATATCTGTCTTTGGGTTTGTGTAGGAAGTGAGGTAGTCTGCTTTTTTCATGACATTGCTATGGTAGAGGGTTTTTTTATGCCTGAGGCAACAGCAGATTCTTGATCTGCTATCACTGCTCCAGAAGAAGGTTGGGCAGGCACTCGCACAGATGTATGTAGGGTTGGCACATGTGCAGATGTACACAGGATGGGGGGATACACATGCTGATGCACTTGGGTGAGGGTGGCTTGCAGGGGTACCTGGATGGAAAACCAGGAAGCCTTAGTTTTCCCCTTGAGAACTGGGTCTGCCACCCCAGTCAAGCTCCAGCTGTCTCACTCCCTCCTGCTTAAGGTGCAGGAGTCCCACAATTGGTCCAGCAATCAGCAATGACCCTTGTAGTAGCTCACTCAAATTCCTTCTGTCTTACTTGCTTCTGGCTGGTGGGTTCCGCTGTAACTCACTGCTCTTCATCAAGGCACACTGCTACCTGGTGAGGCTCACTGCTCTCCACCTAGGTTTGCTGCTCCCCACTGAGGCACTCTGTTCCATGCCAAGGCTCACTGCTCTCTGTCGAGGCTTCCTGCTTCCTGCCGAGGCTCCCAAAGTAGTTATTTTACTAATAGTTCTCACTCAAATTCCATCTCTCCTGCATGCTTGGCTCTCCATGATTGGCTCTCTGCACTCAGCTCTCTGCACCCAGCTCTCTGCCTTTATGATACTTTTCTAAGGCAGTCAGCAACAACAGCAACAAACATTTTCTAAAGTTTTCTAATTTTAAAGCAATATAATGTACTTCCATTTTAAGAAATGTTAATTTAGAATCTTGAAAAAATAGTCTACTTTAATGCCTCAGATGGTGCAAAATTTTCAAGACTTTCATTTGCTGTTGGTGTGGCCAAAAATGAGGGAAAATAGCTGCTAAGTATCCATTAATAACTGGAACATGGAAATCTAAGTAGGAACCAAGTAAAATTTGAAGTTGTAAAAAAATGAAAGAAAATACAAAAAGATTAATACTTATTATTAATTATCAGTAAGTATTAGGAGTTAGGTATTGAAATGGACTAATATTGACCATTTTGAATCAGGCAGTCATATGTTATACTATGCTGGCAACAACAAATGGAAGAAGAGTGGTCTTGAATTCATCCTCATAAAACATATTTTTAGATCTGTCCTGAAATAGTGTTGTCAGTGATAGTATGATATTTATAAGCATACAAAGAAGACCTGTTTATACAAATTATTCAAATTTGTGCACCATTCACTAATGCCAAAAATGACAAAATTGAGGAATTCTACTGACATCTGCTTTGGAGGCAAGGATAGTGAGATTCTGTCTTCCATATGTTGGGCATGTTGCTAGGAGAGACTATTCCCTGGAGAAGGACTGCATGCTTGGAAAGATGAGCTCCCTTCTAGGCTGGTTGTTGTATTGTTGTTGTTGTGGGCTGTTGAGTTGGAACATCCCAATAACTTACCCTCCAGTGGGTTTTCAGAGTTAATAAATTGCATGGGAGGAGATTGCCCATCCTTCTCCAGTGGAGCAGTTGCTGGATTTGAACTACATGCCTTTGGGATTGCAGCACTCATTCTTACCACAAGGCCACCAGGGCTAGGGGTGGCCATTTAATTCCCAAATGGAGATACAGATCATGTCTTCCAGAGCCTTATTCACGAGTTCTTGTGGAGAAAGCTGTAGGAGGACGAATGGCTAAGCCAGAGCCTCATGTAGGGAAAGACTGCCCTATCAGAAGCTAATGATGACTCTGAGCACATCAATGAAAGGAAGTTTCCTCTGGCATCAACAAAGACGTTGACAAGCCCCGTCCTCCCACCCTCTACCACCAGAGGAGGTCAGGAGTGGCTGTCACCCTTGTAACTGCTATGGCCAGATACGGTGGCCAGACTTTCCTGATGGGGAATGGCGGGATGCCCAGTGAGGCAGGCCTATTACTTCCAGGGCAGCTCTTGCATCCTCTACTTTTCCCATCTGATATCTCAAAGTGATCTCTGAGAAACAGGAATGGTATCAGGACTCTGGGCTTGTTTAGCTTTGAGGTCCAAGGTCTTAAGTTGCTTTGATAAAGAAGGCATGTATGCATGGAGGACCTGTTGTTCCTCTTATCTTCCTGGATCCTCTGTTAAAATCTTTCAGCATGCAGCTTAATTCTTAACGAGCTGTGTGGTTCGACTGCCCAATCTGCAGTAGCTTAAAGTGCAATTGTTGTTGCTGTTGTTAGGTGCTGTCAGGTCGAGTATGACTCAAGCAAACCTATAAACGAAAGATCTGAAGTCTCTTCTATCCTGTGTCATCTTCACACTTCCTGACACACAAAAGACCATTGCAGCTGTCACTGTGTCAGTCCACCTAGTTAATGGGCTTCCTCTCCTTCACTGATCCTTCACCCTTTCCAGCATAATGTCCTTTTCCAAGGAATAACCCCTCCTAGAAACATCCCCAAAGTATGTGAGGCAAAGCCTCATCATTCTTGCCTCCAAAGAACACTCTGGATGTACCCTTTCAGTTTTGTAAAGCATTATCCTATAAAATGTGCAATGATCTCTAGATGAAACTTAGAATATACATATCCTTATTTTCTGAAGCATTCCCTAGTTTGAATTAATTTAATAAATATTTTGATTATTGGTATCTTTTCTTCCTCCCCATATAATTTCATTTCCCTACCATCCAAATCCTAGGACAGTGGTTTCGTTTAGGTCTCTGCCATGTCTTTGAGTACACTAAGGGAGGTCTTGAATCGGTTTTCAATATTGCCTACAGAAATTGCACTTTCAGAGTAAAGTTATACTTATTAACTAAGTATTTCTCTTGACAACAAAGCATTGGGTTTGAGCTGATAACAGAAAAGCAAATGGCAGCTTGCAAAACCAAAACAAACAAAAATGTATTTTCTCACAGTTGAGGAAGCTAGAAGTTCAAGTTTAGAACATGGATGGCATATGAATTCTTCTTTGTCTAATTCAACTTCTATTGTCCTGGGTTCCACAATGAGTAGTTGGTGGTCTATTTTCTACAATCAGCACCTGACCTAATTTTCATAGCTGATATTATGCTTCTCCGGAGATTCATTCCACAGATATAACCGATCTGATTCCTATACATACCGTCAGGTGAAATCCATGTGAATAGCCCCTGTTTATATTTCTTTTTTTAAATTTTATTTTTAATATTTGTGTGTGTGTGTACTTTGGACATGTTACAAGGAGAGACAGGTCCTTGGAAAGGGACATCATGCTTGGCAGGGTGGAGGGACAGCGCAGAAGGGGAAGGCCCGCTTTGAGGTGGATTGATTCAGTGACTGGGGTAATCAGGATGGGTGTATCAGAGACAGTGCGATTGACACAGGACAGAGCAGAGTTTAGGGATGTTGTACCTAGGGTCTCTATGAGATGAGTCGCAAGCGACTCAACAGCACATAACAACAACAACAACAACTGTCATATGGGATCTGACTGGTACAGGAGGAGATTGTATCTCTTTCTCCAGAAGAGCATCTGGTGGGTTTGAACCACTCACCTCTGGGATTGCAGCATGTTTCTTATAAAAAGTACTTTTGATGAATAAATCATTGATTGCACACAATTCTATAATTCTATCTCCAGCTTCATTTCTGTCTCCAAGTCCATATTTTCCAACTATTGATCCTTCTTCTCTGTTCCCAACTTTTGCATTCCAGTCACACAATATTATTAATGTATCTTGATTGCAGATTTGGTGGCTCTCTGACTATAACAGTTGGTAGAGACATTGTTGGTGCATATATTGAATGACAGCAGTATTCACTGGACTTCCTAGAATCCCAGAACACTTGATCATGCTTAAGTGAAACTTTTATGTGGACCAGGAAGACAGTCATCAGAACAGAGCAAGGAAACACCACATGGTCCAAAATTGGGAAAGGCGTAGACCAGGGTTGTGACCTATCTCTGTACCTTTCCAATCTCTATACAGAACAGATTATCTAGGAGGCTGGGCTCTATGAGGAGAAATGTGGCCTCAGGATTGGAGAAAGACTCAGCAACAATCTCTGGTCTTCAAATGACACAACCCTGCTTGCTGAAACTGAGGAGGACCTGAATCAGTTGCTGCAGAAGGTCAAGGACTACAGTCTTCAATATGGATTGAAGCTCAACATCAAGAAAACAAAGATTCTCACTACTGAGCTGGTTGACAGCATCATAATAGACAATGAAGAGATTGAGATTGTTCACCGCTTCAGTTTGCTTGTCTCCACAATCAACACTCTTGGTACCAGCAGCCAGGAAATTAAAAGACAAATTGCATTGGGAAAGTCTGCTGTCAGAGGCCTCTCCAAAGTACTGAAGAGCAACAATGTCAGTCTGGAGACTAAGGTTCACCTGATTCAGACCATGGTCCTTGTAATTACTTGCTATGCAAGTAAAGCTTGCAGAAAGCTGGACAGTGACTAAGGATGAAAGAAAGAATTAATGCGTTGAGCTGTGATTCTGGAGAAGAGCATTGAATATACCATGGACAACCAGGAGAAAGAACGGTTCATCCTAGAGAGGGTGAAGCCAAGCTGCTCCTTGGAGGCATATATTCTAAGCTTCGTCTGACATACTTTGGACATGTTGCAAGGAAGGAGCAATCTTTGGGAGGGGACACTATGATTGAGAGGGTGCAAGATAGGAAGGAAGACCCTCTCTGAGATGGATTTATTCAGTGACTGGGGTAATGGGGGTAGGTGTGTGAGAGACAATAAGATTGGCACAGGATAGAGCAGAGTTTAAGGCTGTTGTACATAGGGTCGCTATGAGCATATAACAACAACAATTGTCCTAAAGGTCTTCAGATACTAGATAACTGCAGCATGTTGTCTGCCTTCCCAGCAGCCTCTAGCCTCACCCTCCTGTTCTCTGTGCCTGCTCTGCCCTTTTCATAATGCTGAAGTGATTAGGGTTTGTGCACACACCACACTGGTATGACCTCTTTAACATTACAAGGAAAGGAATTAGAATTCCAACACTTATTTTGGGAGAACATAATTCAATACATAATAACCTCATGTATTACACATGAAGGCTGCAGAAAACCAAAGAAGAGTTGATGCCTTTAAACAGTGATGAAAAGTAGACTATTCCAAGGACAGCCAAAAAGTCAAACAAATCTTCAGGAGCGAGGACACACCGGGTGCTCCTTAGAGGCAAGAGTAGTGAAACTACATCTCACATACTATGTGTATATTGTCAGGAGGGGCCAGTCCTTGGAAAAGGATATCATATTGGGAAAAGCAGTGGGTCACAAGAGCAAGGAAGACCCTCAACAAGATGGACTGACAGCATGACTGCAGCAATGGCCTTGAGAATGGTAGGGCTCATGAGGATGGCATAGGGTGGGGTAAAGTGTCCATCTGTTCAGGTCTGTTGTTCATAGCATTGCTCTGAGTCCATGTGACTAGACGATGCCTAACGACAGCAACAGTGAGTCACAGTCAACTCAATGACATCTAATCAACAACAAATACAGGGCTCCTGTAATTAGAATTGCAACCTTCGTGGAGTTCCTGAGCCCTCTCTTCCAGGAACCTGAACTGGACAAAACTGGAGACCTTTTCTGTTGAAGCTGTGGACCTGGTGAGCTCCCAACACTGTTCAGTCAAGAGAAAAAATGTCCCTATACCCACAATGACAGCTGGGGTACAGAGAAGAGAACACCAATGACAGCTATTTGGTGCCATTTCCTTCTTTGTTCATTCTAGCTACTGTGGCATCAATTCCAACTCCTGGATGCTCCGTGTCTATCAGAGGAGAATTGTGCTCCATAGAGTTTTCAACACCTGATTTTTCTGTAGTCAATACCCAGGCTTTTCTTCAACCAACAGTTTGGTCACCAGTCAAGCATGCTAGCAGTCTGCACCAACCAGAGGTTCCTCTTTGTTCTTAATACTTAACTATTGGAATCCACGTTCACTAAAGAACTTCAAGGAACATGTTTTGAGTGCTACTCTGTCAGACTCTGCTTCAAATGCAGGAAAGGAAGCAGTCAAGGTCATGTCCCCTCAGGAAGCCCTAGTGGTACGATGGTTAAGAACTTGACTTCCACCTGAAAGTTTGAATCCACCAGTGGCTCTTCAAAACAAAGAAGAAAGACCTTCTTCCCTGTTGTTGTTGCATTGGTTCTGCCTCAGATTGACCCTGTGCGTAGGCAAACAAAACACTACTCAGTCCTTTGTGTTGTTATATGTGAGCCCCTTGTTGCAATCACTGTGCCAATTCATCTAAGTGAAGCTTTCTTCTTTTTTATGATCCTCTCCTTTACCAAGCATGGCATCCTACTCCAGGGACTGATCCCTCCTGATAACATGCCCTTAGTAGGTAAGATGAAGTATCAGCTTGTTTGTTTCAGCAGAGCATTGTGTCTGTAGTTAAGACTTCTTTCTTCATTCTTCATTCTTCTGGCTTAAAACAAACTCATCCCGTGGACTGCAAAAGAACAAACAGATATGTCTTGGAGAGGGTGCAACCAGAGTGTTCCTTGGAGGCAAAGATGACAAAGCTTTATTGATCACACTTTGGACAGGTTGCTAGGAGGGGCTATTCTTTGGAAAGGGATATTAAGCTTGGACATGTGGAAGCAAAAGAGAAGACTCCCAATGAGATTGACTGACATAGTAACTGCAGCAATGGGCTTAAGTATGTCAGAGATGAAGAAGATGGCACAGGATAGCACAGGATTCTGATCTGTTGTTTATAGGGTAACATGAGTTGTACTTGACTCAATGGCTCCCAACAATAATAACAACAACAGTTGAGCATTGGTTAGCAGCTGAGTACTTTAAACACCATGCCATCAGGGCTCCATAGATGCACTAGTAAAATAATCTGGGAGGAGGGCTTGGTGGCAGAATGCTTCATACAGTATTCTATTGTCCAATAAGCGAGCTAAGCTTAGATTTACTTATTATTTATTCTGTGGTGAATAATTTAACATTTATCTAGCATGTTGCTGTTTTTCAGTGGGACTTGAGGACACAGTGCTGCTGAGGGTAAAAACAGAGAGAGTGAAAGCAAGGCAGGAGTGTATGGTGTGTGTGTGTTTGCTTAGGTGAGAGCTAAAAGTAAAAAGCTTTATTCTTCTCAATATATATATGTATATGTATAGGGATATATGTATGTGTGCATACATGTATGTATGTGTATATATGTATATGTGCACATATATGTATGTATATACACATATATGTATATATACATATATATACTTCTGTGTGTATATATTTACATATATATATACACACATTCACATATAACTAAGCATTTTATTACTTTCAAAATAACCAGACTTTTTGCTACACAGCAAACTATTATCTCAAAGACACTAAAATAACTTATCTAAAAATTATCTCTGAAACCAGAAAGGAATGTGTCTTTGGGCATCCAGGAACCAGGGCTTTTTTAATTATTTACTTGGATAGTTCTAAAAAAACAGAACAGATTTATCTCTGTTGTTGTTGTTGTTGTTATGTGCCCTCGAGTCGAGTCGTTTGCGACTCATAGCAACCCTATGTACAACAGCCCTAAACCGCGCTCTATCCTGTGCCAATCTCATTGCCTCTGACACACCCATCCCGGTCTTCCCCTCCTGTGCTGTCCCTCTACTCTACCCAGCATGATGTCCCTCTCTAAAGACCTGTCTCTCCTTACAACATGTCCAAAGTATGTCAGACAAAGCCCCAGAATCCTT
>NW_006399852.1:9908616-9910118 GCF_000299155.1 Elephantulus edwardii
CCCTTATCTGACATGTCATTACCAAACACTTTTTTCCAGTCTGTGTCTTCCCTTTTTACCCTGTTGGAGTTTTTGGATGTGTATAGGGTCGCTATGAGTCGCAAACGACTCGACGGCACATAACAACAACAACATAACATAGGGATTTGATTCTTCCAAGCCTTGTTTATCTTTTTAAGGAGTGCTTTGTTTATTCGGGGCCTCTTTCCATTCCAAATGAAATTGGAGGTTGCCTTTTCCATCTCATTGAAGAATGGAAATGGATTCCAAGATGGTGGCAGTGGCAGAAACAACTTGGCAAGCTGTGGGAGCAGAGGACCAAATGAAGGAGGGCCACCCTGGCCTTCTACAGACCTCTGTTTATTGATAATTGAACAGTTAAACAGTTGATGACTGGTCTTCAGTGCGAATCGAGGCTCAACATCAGGAGATCAAGGATTCCCAGGGAGGAATGGGTGAGTCCTTAGGCTCCCAGCCCCCTGCTGCTGAGCCCGCACTATTGCTGCAGCTCGATGAGGCTCCCACCACCGGACCCCAGGGATCCCCTCACCTGGGATGGACAGTAGGCACTGCACCCCCACCCCCATCCCCAGGATGGTGCAGCAGAGCCACCACACTGCAGCAGAGTGGACTGGTTTGGAGAAAATTCTTGGAGCCAAGAAGACAGCAGCTAGAGACAGGGCAGTAGGATGGGGTTTCCCTGGTCAGGCCAGAGAGGAAGATTGCCAATTCAATGGATTGATGAGAATCTCTGTGAGCTGTTTCCAAGAGGACAACATTTAACTGTGGCAGCATGTCCAAGATGGCAGATATCCTCCATGCCCCACACCTTTTGATCTGCTCTCTGCCTTTGCCAAAAACTGTTTAGACCTGGGGGGGGGGTCTGTTCACCACTCTCAGGTCCCCTTCTCCATTCGTAAAGGGGAAGGGCAGTGACACCTACTTCACATTACAGTATGACCACTTATGGGGGGGTGGGGAATAATGGTGGTGGTACTGCAATTGGAGATGCTGTCCCTGGCCACATGGTCTTCAGTGAGGCACGGGGTCCGGACTTAGGGGGGAACTTTGGTGGGGGAGTGTGCCAGCCAGCCCTTGGGGTGTGTCGCCCAGCCCACAGGGTTTTCTATCTGGCCCTCGGGGCAGGTGGTTGGTTCTGTCCCTGGCCGAGCGAACCAGCCCTTGGGGTGAGCTCCTCACCTCTTGGATTGTGTCATCTGACCCCTGGGTAGAAAAAACTGCCTAGGGTATACAGAGAATTTTATCAAGGCTGCTTTTCTCCACCCTCTCCTTCAGTACACCCATAAGTAACACCTCCAAAGCCCTTCTATTTGTAACTGACAAGTTTGTTCTGTCTAGATTTGCTCCCTTTTCTATAGGTAACCTTAACACTGAGTTTTACTCCAGACCTGACCCTAAACCCAGTTCCAGAGACAAAAAGGAAATACAACAGCCAGTTAAGGAAGCAAAGGAGGATGGAGCCTCTGGGTTCAGTCAGCCAT
>NW_006399852.1:9910218-9928056 GCF_000299155.1 Elephantulus edwardii
TTCTTTGGGATGGGAGCAAATATTGACCTCTTACACTCAGTTGGCCAAGTGGTTGTTCTCCAGATTTCTTGGCACAACTTGGTGAGCACATCCAGGGCAGTATCTGTTAGCTGAAATGTGTCAACTGGTATACCATCTATTCCGGGGGCTTTATTTTTTTGCTGTTTCCTTCAAAGCAGCTTGAACTTCTTCCTTCATCACCATAGGCTCTGGCTCAAATGCTATTTCATTAAATTCTTCTGTATCTGCCAATTCTTTTCGGTACAATGACTCAGTATATTCCTTCCATCTTCTTTGGATACCTCCTGGATCATTTAACATTCTGCCTAAAGCATCCTTGATTGTAGCAACTCTACCTTTTGCAAATTATCAAGGACAATAGCTTCTCATTAATCTGTATTTTCCACAAGCTCTCAAGGACTTTAGTTTCTCCTTAAGAAAGTCTTCACAATTGCTCTTCTGGGTCTTAGGAGGTCTCATGAAAACAACTTGTTTTTTGGGGGGACATGTCCGCATGCTTGCCAAGTAAACTGTTTTCAGCTAGCTTCCTGCTGAGTGTTCTTGAAGCAGCACTTCTAAACTTGCATGCAGACAGTTATCCAAGGTACAGTGGCTTTCAGAAACTCTCACATTAGCATATCAAATATTCTGCTTCAAGGCATGGCTACATTTGTCTTCTTCTTTTTCAAATTTATAATCCCTGACAGGAACAGAGACCTGGTAAGTGAGGTAAGTGTAAGCTTCCTTGAGTTTGTCTGGTCACTATATTAGTAGTGAACTAAGTCTTCTATTGGAAACAAAAAAATACCAGAAAGTTTTCTATCTGAGACTTATTAATTATTCAAAGGCAACTGTGTGGACCATAGCAAACAATGGCTAACTTTGAGAAGAATAGGAATCATAGAACACGTAATTGTGCTCATGTGAAATCTATACCTAGACCAAGAGGCTGTTGTGCAAACAGAACAAGGGATCACTGCATGGATTACAATTAAGAAAGGTGTGTGTCAGGGTTGTATCCTTTATCCATGTGTATTCAATCTGAATGCTGAGAAAATAATTTGAGAAGCTTCTTAACTATAAGAAGGTAAATGTGGCATCACGATTAGAGGAACACTTATTGAAGACCTGCATTAGGCAGATGACACAATCTTGCTTGTAGAAACTGAAAAAGACTTGAAGCCCTGACTGATGAAGGTCAAACACTGTATCTTTCAAATGGGCTACATCAAGAAAACAAAACTCTCTACCAATGAATCAACAGGCAACCTCGTGATAGTTGGAGAAATTACTGACATCGTCAATGATTTAATTTTACATGGATTAACAATCAGCACCCACAGTAACAGTGATTGTTTACTGTCGAGTTGGAAAGGGCTCATAGCTGACCCTAAAGCAGGTTTTCAGAGACAGTACATCACACAGAGGAGATTGCCCATTTTTCACTAGCAAAGCAGCTGGTGAAGTCAAACCATGATCCTAGGAAGCTCTCGTGGCTTTTTGTTATTGTTAATGTACTGTCGAGTCGCCTACGACCCATAGTGCTCTATGTACAGCAGGTCTGATGCCTGCCCTGTCTTGAGCTATCTCACAAATTCTGACACACCAACCTGCATTGCCCCAGTTACTGTATCAATTTATCTCATCTGGGGTCTTCCTCTCCTGTGCTGTCCCTCTACCCTTCCAAACATGATGTCCTTCACCAAGGATCAGTCCCTCCTGGCCACATGCCCAAAGTAAGTGAGATGGCACTTGAAAGTCCTAGCCTCCAAGGAGAAACTTGGCTTAACCCTGTCCAAGACAGACCTATTTGTTTTCTTGGAGGTCTATAATATGTTCAAGACTTTTCTCCAGCACCACAACTCAAAGGCCTTGATTCTTCTGTCGTCCTTAGTCATTATCCAGTTCTCTTGTCTGCTAGCTTAGTGGTAAAGAAGTGCACTGCCAACACAAAGATATGCAGTTTGATCCACAACTCCTTCCCTGCTGTCTTAGTGTCTCTGAGAATCCACTGGAGGGCCAGCTATGAGTCAGTTTCAACTTGATGATACACAACAACATCAGTTATCATACAAGCACAGTAAAACCAACACCCACTCCCCTAACTTTTGGTTTGTCAATGCAAAGAGATAAAACGATGGGACAATTCGTGGTCAAGAACCTCCTTAAAGTGCTACAGACCAACCATATCAATTTAAAGACTAAGGTGCACCTGATCTAAGCAACAGCCCTTTCAATTACTTCCTATGCATCTGAAAGTTGGTTAATGAATAAGGAAGATCAGAGAAGAACCGATGATTTTGAACTGTGATATTGGCTAAGACAATTGAATATGCCAGGGACTGCAGGATGAATCGACAAGTCTGTCTTGAAGGAAGTGTAACTGCTTTGATGCAAGGATGGTAGAACTTAATCTTACATACTTTTGACATGTTGTCAAGAGGGCCTAGTCCTTGAGGGGAAAACATGCTGGTAAACACAGAGAGAGGTTCACTGAAAGAGATGTTCAAGGAGATGGCTTGATGTGGTGATTGCTAACATGAGCGTGGATAGGGCAGAGATTGAGAGGAGGGTGCTGGATAGGGCAAGCCTCAGGTCCCTGTGAGCTGTGGTAGACTCAAAGGCACCTAACAACCTTGATGGATGAAATGGTTTTGTGGAAGAATGGGTGGGGAGCCTGGACTAGTGCAGAAGGTTTTCCAAGCAGGGACAGTGATGAGCTCTTGATGACATTCCTTGAGTCAGGTTTCCTGGCCAGGGCTGTGGGTTCACTGGGTCAGGTCACCCTGTGTGCTGATACTGTGGTTTTGAATGGACGAGCCAGGTTAGGGGGGCAGGTTCTCAGCAGACCTTCTGGAACAAACTGGATGTCGCACGTGGTGCATCTAAAGGTGGACAGTTGGCTCTGATCTGTTCGGAAGCTTTGGAGGGTCACCTGCAGAGGCTGAGGAAAGCTGTCTGGAGGGCCTTCAGTGCTATCTGGGTTTGCTTGACTCCTCCAGGTTCCTGGGATCCCGGAGAGGGGAGGGAGAATCACTGTGAGGATCAGCCATCTAGGTCACAAGACAGGTCAGGAGATGATCGGTCGGGACAGAGTGCTGGCCACTGGTACCTGAGCCAGATCCAGAATGCTATTAGGAACTTTGGCTAAAACACGCCCTTCCACTACCACACCTCTGTCCCCCTCCATCCCCAAGCTGGCCTGGCCCTGGACGGTGCTGTGGCCCCTCTTAATTTTCAGGAGAGGCTGTGGCCCCGGGTCAGTCTGGCAGTCGCCATGCCCAAGCTGGTGGGGGAGGAGGTCCAACGAGTCAGGTGACAAAGCCTCGTGGTGTAGGCGGAGGCTCGGGCGGAACGTCGTGAGTGCGAGCGCGTCCTGATGGCAGGACCCACGGGTGAGCGGGCTCCGGGGCTCCCCCGCCCCGCGCTCCCCAGCCTGGCGCTCCTGCTCGCGCTGTGCGCCCTGCAGCCTGCGTCCTCGGCCCAGGGCGCCCCGCCGCACTACGACCCGGTCTGGGAGTCCCTGGACGCCCGGCCGCTCCCGCAGTGGTTCGACCAGGCCAAGTTCGGCATCTTCATCCACTGGGGCGTGTACTCCGTGCCCAGTTTCGGGAGCGAGTGGTTTTGGTGAGCGCGCTTCTCTCCTCCCCTCCTCCGTCTCAGGTTCTCAGGCTCCAGCTGCCTCCCTGGCAGTTTCACTTCCCTCCTTCTTAACCTCCTTTCGCGCTTCCGGGTTAAATGTGTGTTGCTATTGCCTGGTGGGTGGTGTTGGAGCAACAATGTGTTTTCTGAAATGGAACACATTTCACACACTTTTTTTTTTTTTTTTTTTGCCTCTGGCTTCTGGTCATGGCACCTGTCACACTGTCATACACTAACATCAAAACTAAACCTGGTAAAAAACGAGCTGGTTCGACCCATAGGGACCTCACGTGTTATCTAGAAGAACAGAATTGCCAGGCCTTTCTTCCGCAGGCACGTGGTGGGGTTTCAAATCGCCAGATACTCAGGCTGAATGCTCCATCGCTGCACTGCTGCTGTCCATGATTACAAAGTACATGTAGACTTAAACTGGGTGATGCTGAAAAAAAACCCCAAATCCACAAAACCTGGGTTTTAGTCAGGGGGAAAATGTAAAAATATTAATGTAATTTCTTACAACTTTGAGCTGTTTTTGCACACATTTCCCTATGAAATACTGATCTCTTCTAATATTAGGTGCCTAGGTGATAGCGATGCCAAGTACACCACCTGGAAACACTGCCTGGACTTGGGCCTCTCTCCTGGTCTCTGGCAGTTTGGATCTCCGATTTCTCCTAGGAAGATCTGGTGGCCTAGTGGGGAGGAGCTGCGCTGCCCCTGCCATTGGGGTCTGCCCACCCACTCTGCAGGAGAAAGACAGACAAACCTCTATGTAATTTTTTGGTCATTCCCACAGTATCTCCTGGTGAGTCAGCATTGAGTCGGTTGTGACTTGACGGTAGATAACAACAACAATGGCTTCTAAAGAGAAAGATGGACCGTCTCCTTCCATGCGATTTTAGCCAACCTTCTTGGAGGGACAGCGATGAGTTGGTTCCCATTTAAAGGCAATGAGTTGAGCCGAGTCTACGTTACAAAGCATGATGTTTATTCTGTAGGCACTGGGCCTGCCTGAGAGCTTGACCAAAGTGAAACAGAGCCTCTCCATCCTTGCTTCCAAGGAGTATTATTACAGTACTTCTTCCAAGACTGCTGTACTGGTGGTTGTTAGTGAGCGTACTAGGTGCATTCTCTGACATGGGCACTGCTCTTTAAAGGTGTGCACTTTGCTGTTGTCTTTGTGTTAAATTCCTGGTGTGTGGGGTAACACTGCCGTGTAGAATTGTTGAGGTGGGGACCTTCTGCAGTCAGATTGCCAGGCCTTTCTTCTGAGGTGCCCATGATCTTTTGTGAATAGTTGAATCCTTAACCATTTGCTCAAACCTGTGTCTCCACACATACTCTGTGTTGTAATTTAAAAGTAAGCCTTTAAAGAGAATAGGTGACTGGGTTATCTAGTGGGTGTGGCTCCAGATGTCCATAAAGCAAGTCTCTCAATAAGATACAAGTTCTCTTCCCCAGTGTGAAGTTTAACCAGGGAGCTCTAGGGGCCTAGTGCTAAGAAGCTGCACTGTCATCCTGAAGGCAGGCAGTTCGAGGCCACCAGCAGCTCCTCAGAAGTGGGCAGTCTCCTCCTGTGCAATTAACTGCCACTGAAAACCAGCTGGAGGGTCAGCTATGGGTTGGTACCAACTCTACGGTACACAACAACAACATGAACTTTCACTGCCTTACCTTTCCTACTGGTTTCCCAATATATATAAAATTTAGGTTTAACTACACTGTATTCAATGTGCATTAGTATTATGAGATGAAAACAGGAGTGGCATCCACTTCCTGAACAACATGCTTCTGGAAACTCTGAACTTTGCTAAATATCGATAGATGTAGAGGGGCTTCACGCCTTTTGTTCATAGGGTCATTATGAGTCATGCTGTACTTGAAGGCAATCAATAATAACAACAACAACAACAACAACAAACAACCATATGATGAGAAAGTTTGAGATATTGTGAATTACTGAAATATTACGTGGAGATATGAAGTAAGCAGTTGTTTTTGGAAAACTGGCATCATTAGACTGGCTCAGCTCGGGGTTGCCACAGATCTTTAGTTTACGAAATCACTGCATCTATGAAGTGTAATAAAGTGAAATGCAGTCAGCAGATGCGGGATTGATTTTACTCTCCTCTGTGAGCGAAAGGATTTCACGAGGGGCCAGATGGCAGGTGACGAGAGGGTTTTGGTTTTGCAAATGTTCCTTAAAGGGTGCTCCTGTGCTGTAGTCAGTATGTGTGAGGTTGCTAACCCGAAGGTATGTACTTCTCTGGAGGTTTGAATCCGCCATCCACTCCGGGGGAGAGAGACGGGCAGTCTCTTCCTGCGTGCTTCACAGCCTCAGAAACGCTGATAGCTGGAGGGTCAGCTGTGAGTTAGCTCTGCCTCGATGACCATGATCTCTGAGTTTTAACATCCCCTTCTAGGCAAATCTAACTAAGGAGGAAATAGTAAGAGATTCTGGGAGTTAAATGAATAGGAGGAAAATAGCAGAAGATGCTGGAGTAAGTTGTGCTGTTGACATGTATTCCTGGTTCTCCGTGTAGGTATTATTGGCGAGAGAACCAGCAACCGAAGTATGTGGATTTTATGAAACGCAATTACCCTCCTGACTTCAGATATGAAGATTTTGGGCCACAGTTTACAGCAAAGTTTTTTAGTGCTAACCGCTGGGCAGATATTCTTCAAGCTTCTGGTGCAAAATACATGGTCTTAACTACAAAACATCATGAAGGTAAGTAAAAGCCTATTTGCAAACACTGACCATCATTGTGAAGTGGGAAGCAATTATTTTAGAAGAAACCCGTCCGAATGAAATCCGAGTTTCTGCTCTGGAGCATCCAAGATATTTGCTTATAATCTAGAAGACCGTATATACCTCTCATACAGATTGAGAGACATTCAGTATACAGAGAGAGCATGCACCCAGCATTACAGAAAATGTAGTCACATTTGGTTGTTTGTATATTTAACAATGTTTCCTTGATTGAATTAAGGCTACTTAAAGTAGGAGAGACAAGGATGGTGTAACTTGATCTCACATACTTTGGGCATGCTGTGAGGAGGGACCAGGCCATGGGGGAAAAAAGATATTGGGCTGGGAAAGATAGAATGCTGGTGAAAGAGAGGAGGTCCTCAACAAGTGGTTGACACAGCGACTACAGCAATGGGCTTGAGTGCCATGGAAATTGTCGTGAAGGTGCAGAATTCATCAAGGTTCCAGTATGTCGCTGTGAGTCACAGCTGCCTCCGTGGCAGCTAACAACAACAACGGGTTGTAAGTTGTTAAAGTTGATCACTCAGATTGCACCGTCTCCCTGTCGCTCCACGGCGGCAATGCATTCTGCAGAGGCCCCTGGAGTTCAACTGGGGCCGGCTTGACTTATTCTCACCACATACGGCTGTGCCTTTGACCACTCCTTAGCTGGTCACAACTAGAGGAGGAGTTGCTAGTGACAAAAAGGACACAGATTACCTGGTGGAGAAAGGACTCTAATGGTGCCCAGAAACCAACAAGAGAACCCAATCCCTCAAACCCACTGATGCAGAGTCGGACCTAACTCATAGCTGACCTTCAGTGGGATGTAAATTGCCCAGGAGGACATTGCTCAGCTTTCTTCTGAGGATTTGCTGGTGAATTTGAAAGTTGCCACCTTCAGGTTAGCTGCACAACTTCCTAAGTACCGCAGCACCACAGCTCCCTTTAGGTGATAGGTAAGCCAATTTTGTTGTTGTTGTTGTTATTGTTGTTATGTGCCGTCAAGTTGACTATGACCCATAGCAACCCTATAGGCAATAGCTCTGAAGCCTGCCTTATCCCGAGCCAAACTCACTGTCTCTGACACACTTACCCCCGTGGCCCCAGTTACTGTGTCAATCCAGTTCATGCTGGGTCTTCATCTCTTGCTCTGTCCCACCTCCCTTCCAAGCATGATGTCCTTTTCCAAGGACTGGTCCTCCTGGCACCATGCCCAATGTATGTCAGAATTTCAAAATCCTTGTCTCTAAGAAGGAACCTGATTTCACCCTTGCAAGACCTGTTTGTTTTCTTGGCAGTCCATAGTATGTCCAGTACTCCTCTCCAGCTCCATAACTCAAAGGCATCAACTATTCTTCTGTCATCCTTAGTCATTATCCAGCTCACTGATGAATAGCAAGTAATTGTGAAGACCATGGGCTGGATCAGGTGCATCTTAGTCTCTAGAGGTCTTGAGACTACAATACAGGTTATTGTTGATCTTCAGAACTGTGGAGAGGTCTCTAGCAGCAGATTTTCGTGATGCAGTTCGTCTTTTGATTTCCTGACTGCTCGTGCCAAGAGTGTTGATTGTGGAGCCAAGCCAACTCAATCTCTTCTCCATCTATCACGGTGTTGCCAATTGGCCCAGAAGTGAGAATCTTTGTTTTCTTGATTTTGAGCTTCAATTCATATTGAAGACTGCAATCCTTCAGTTTCTGCAGCAGACATTTCAGATCCTCAGTTTCAGCAAACAAGGTTGTGCCATCTTCATAACGCAGGTTGTTGATGAATATATTCCTCCAATCCTGATGCCACATTCCTCCTTATAAAGTCCAGCCTCCTGAATGATCTCTTCCACATATAGATTGAAAAGGTTTGGAGAAGAGTATTGAACATACCATGGACTGCCAGGAGAACAAACTGGTTCATCCTAGAGAGGTTGAAACCAGGCTACTCCTTGGGAGCAAGGTTTCTGAGGCTTTGTCTGACCACTTTGGGCATGTTGTGAGGAGGGACATCATGCTTAGAAGGGTGGAGGGACAGTGCAGGAGAGGAAGACCCTCGATAAGATGGATTGATTCAATGACTAGGGTAATGGGGGTAGGTGTGTTAGAGACAATAAGGTTGGCACAGGATAGAGCAGGTTTGAGGGCTATTGTACATAGGGTTACTATGAGTTACAAGCAACTTGATGGCACATAACAACAACAAAAACCACAACCGTGTTCACTTGCTCTGTTCTGACTGCTGCTTCCTGGTCTGAGTAAAGTCAGTTGTAGATAATGAAAATTGGTGAGCTGAAATGGAGTACCACCACCCACTTTCAAAAGAAAAGACAAATGGTCAGTGTATCTTAAAATGCAGAACTACTGAGGAAGTCCTCTTGCATCTCCCAGCTAAATGAATCATCAGCCTAAAGGAGAATTTCTATGAGGCCCTAAGAATTCCGAGAATCACAGTGTTATAACGTCTGTTGTAAGGTGCTATCAACTCCAGCCCCTGTGCAACAGATTGAAACTTGACCCAATTCTGCATCATTCTCACAATCTCTGTGCTTAAACTTGTTGCAGACACTTTGTCCATCACAATTTGAAAATGCCGGACTGTATTTAAACTTTGATTTAAAAGACAATGAAGAATTTTGCACCTTCGAGCACTCATGAATGACAGTAGCTGTCTCATTGTTGTTCTGCATGGGTGTGGCAGCTGTCACCAGGGGGCCAGGTGTGGTTTGCTCTTGCTGATGGTGTATTTTGCCCTAGACCCAGTACGAGGAGGAGGCTGGGGAGAGAGCAGGAAACGCCAAGGTCCTTGGGCCCTCAGAGGGAAGATGTAGGAGATCCATCACACTCTAGATCCTATGATGTACTCTGAAAAATGATAAAAAAAATTTCTCATCCCACCTCAGTTTATGCCTTTGTCTGTCTATCTTCAACATTCTCACCTCTTCTTGTTCTTTCCTATTAGATCAGGGAGTTCTGACTGAGCTTGTTCATTTGGCTTAAACTAAATACGGACTAAATGGATATTTGTAACTAAAAACTACTTGGTGTTGTGTTTTGAAATCAAGGAGAGATCTGATTATCCTTCCTGGATCCATGAAGAAACCACAGACATATTCTGGAGACGTCCTTTCTGATCCTCAGATCAGAAGTGCGGTTTCTCTTATGAAAACAGAATATACACTATGAGTCAATCACCATTAAATTGTCATCTGTGGAAGTTATTTATGCATCACTCATGTTGTCCGAGATCCTTGGGCAGTGCAAATGATTTGGCAGTTTGAGCCCACTTCCTGGTGCCACGGAAGAAAGAGCTGGTGATCTGCTTCAAGAATGATGTACCCTCCAGAATTGTTCCACTCTAATACATGGGCTAACCTGTCAGTCAGAATCGGGTTTGATCTAGCTTCTGCAGTATTTGATTTGTTTGTAAAAGGGGGAGAAAATGGCTATGCTTACACAAGTTGACAGTGCCGTGATAGATGGAGGAGACATTGAGGTTATTAACAATTACAGCTTGCTTGGCTCCTCAGTCAACACTCTTGGCATCAGCAGTCAGGAAATCAAACGATGAATTACACAGTGAAAATCTGCTGTTGGAGACCTCTCCAGAGTATTAAAAAGCAACGATGTCATTCTAGAGACTAAAGTGCACCCAATCCAGGCCATGGTCTTCACAATTACTTGCTATGAATCACAGAGCTAGATAATGACAGGATGAGAGAAGAATTGATGCCTTTGAGTTGTGGTGCTAGAAAATAGTCTTGAACATACCATGGACTGCCAAGAAAACAAATAAGACTGTCTTGGAAAGGGTAAAACCAAGTTTTTCCTTGGAAGCTAGTTTGAAGCTCCATCTCACATACTTTAGGCACATGGCCAGGAGGGACTAGCCTTTGGAGAAGGACATCATGCTTGGAAGGGTGGAGGGACAGTGCAGGAGAGGAAGACCCCGGATGAGATGGATTGATACAGTGACTGGGCAATGGGGGTTGGTGTCTCTGTGTGTTGCAGGCAACTTGATGGTGCATAACAACAACAACATACCTGTTTTTAATATTATTTTCCAGGTTTCACCTTGTGGGGTTCTAAGTACTCCTGGAACTGGAATGCTGTGGATGAAGGGCCCAAGAGGGACATTGTCAAGGAACTCGAGGTGGCCATCAGGAAAAGGACTGACTTGCGTTTTGGCCTGTACTATTCCCTCTTTGAATGGTTTAACCCAATTTTCCTTGAGGACAAACTTAATGCCTTCCACACTCAGCAGTTTCCATTATCTAAGATGTTGCCTGAGCTCTACTGGCTGGTGAACACCTATCGCCCTGACTTGCTGTGGGCGGATGGCGACGGAGGGGCGCCAGCCTCGTACTGGAACAGCACTGGCTTCTTAGCCTGGCTGTATAACGACAGGTGTGTGCTGTGTTCTCTTGCTGTTTCTCTCTTAAAATATGCCTGTCACACCTATAAATGTTTTCTTCTCTTGCTTGAGATACTGCTATCCAAGTCTGTATGTGGTTTGGACTGAGGGGATCGTTATAAAGAATGCTTATGGGTTAAATCAATACTTACAAACTTAACTCAGTAGAAATCAGGAGTGAGCGGTTCAAATCCACCAGATGCTCTGCTGAAGAAGGAGGAACAATCGCCTCCTGTACCAGTCAGATCCAATTTGACGGTACACACATAACAAGAATAAATAAATAAATAAAAGAAATCAGGAGTGAAAAGCAGTGTAACAGGCCAGTGGTGGAATCAGACTAACCATCACAGGAGCGGGGACTTTGAAGAGACTGTTATTGAATGTTCTTTTCATCTCCTATTCTGCTCTTCTGCTGCCTCTCTTCTAGAACAATCCGTCCCTGTCTTCTGATGATGTACTTGCCCTTCAGTGCCTCCAATTGCTTCTTTCAAATCCAGACAATGTCAGTCTTATCTGCCTTCTCTTCTTCAACATTCTCACCTCTTTTGTTCCTTCTTATTTAGATCAGGGGGTTCTGACCGAGCCCCTTCATTCTGCTTAAAACGTATGGACTAAATGAGTGTGTGTAACTAAAAACTACTTGGTATTGTGTTTTGAAATCAAGACGTCATCTACTAATACTCACTGGATCCATAAACATGTTCTGGGAAGGTCCTTCCTGGTTCTTAAAACAGCTATTTCCCCAGACACTCTCATTCCAAGAGAAAGGACTGGGAAGTGCCACATTTGTGAATCAAACTGTCCCGACCACCACCTACCATGATAATCTTGCAGTGCTGTTTCTTATCACAGTGAATTACGTAATGGGTGCAGCTGGTTCTTCAATACCGAGCACAATTGAGAGAGACCTAGAAAGGCTAGACTGTTAATATATGAGATTACTCAGTGAGGAGAATTACAAATCATGTTGGCTACCATTCACCTTCTGGTGGGGGTGGGGAAGCTGCTTCAAATAAGCATAATAGTCTTAAAAGTACTAGATTTCATGGGTTTTATAGAGATTTTTGGGACTTGGTTTTACAGAAATGATTGCTGTTTAAATACAGATGAGGAAATAGGTTGTTTAGAGGAATTAAGTCACTTGCTTTTGGTCAAGGAGGTGGAAAGCCCCAGAGTCACAATTACAAATAATTTTGGTTTATTCAGCTTTGAAACCATGAACTTGGTACTGCATTGCACTATGCTGTCCCCCTAACCCAGAAGTAAATTGCAGGCCAACCTCTTTTTCAGTGAGATCTATCATCTATCTATCTATCTATCTATCTATCTATCTATCTATCTATCTATCTATCTATCTATGTTTATCTGTATCTATATGTATATCTATCTCTATCATCTATATCGATATAAATGTCTATCTATCTAGCATGCTTTTTTGCATAAAAATTTTTACGCCTTTCATTTCAGCCCTGTCCGGGACACAGTAGTCACCAATGATCGCTGGGGAAATGGGACCATCTGCAAACATGGTGGCTACTACACCTGCAGTGATCGTTACAATCCAGGACACGTTTTGTCACATAAATGGGAAAACTGTATGACAATAGACAAGGTCTCCTGGGGTTATCGGAGGAATGCTAAAATCTGTGACTACTTTACGATCGAAGAACTGGTGAAGGTATAGTGAAATGTCTCATGGCTATTACTGTTTTAGTCGTGTGGGATGTGGAAATGGTTTTTCCCCCTTCTTATAGTTCAGAGGCCTGAAAACACTGCATAGTCTTCTGTCGTCTTTGTTCCAGGCAGTGAACACCATGCCTATGTAAATATCTATGTAAATGTCCCAGATCAATGCAACGTTGTTTACCTATCTAAGTGCTATATTTGTTCTTAATGTTTAGCAACTTGTAGAAACAGTTTCATGTGGTGGAAATCTTTTGATGAATATCGGGCCTACAAAAGATGGCACAATTTCTCCAATTTTTGAGGAGCGATTAAGGCAAATGGGGGCCTGGCTCAGAGTCAATGGAGATGCCATTTACGGAACCAACACTTGGAGATCCTCAAATGATTCTGTCACCCCAGATGTGTGGTAAGTCATTGTATTTGACATTTAAAACTTCTCAGAGATACAAAGGTTAAAGAAGAGATTAGTCTCTACCCACACAGAATGCTTTCCAAATATTGTTATGTGCCATCAAGTCGCCTGTGACTCATAGCAACCCCATGTACATTAGCTCTGAAAGCTACCCTATCCTGAGCCAATTTTAAATCTTCCACAGACATAATTCCATTGCTCTAGTCATTGGATGACGATTCATCTCATCCTGGGTCTTCCCCTCCTGTGCTGTCCCTCCACCCTTCCAAGCATGGTGTCCCTCTCCAAAGAATGGTCCCACCAGGTCATGTGCCCAAAGTATGTGAGATGGACCCTCAAAATAATTGCCTCCAGGCTTACTAACTCAAATATAAAAGCCTGGAGGGAAGAAATGATGCTTTCAAGAAAGCGTGCTCTGAGCACTTACTGTGTATTATCAATACCTGTTTTGTGCTGTAAAATTATTATTCAGAGCAATCCTATAAGATAGAGTAGGAGTGCTCCATAGGATTTCTTAGGATATAATATTTATGGGGGAGCTCTGATGGCAGAGTCCATAGTGATCTGTTAACCCAAAGGCTGTGAATCTCTTGTATTTTGAATCCACCAACAGCTTTGTGGAAGAAAGGTGGGCAATCTCTTCCTGTTTACAGCATTAGAGACCTGATAGAGGGTCACTAAGAATCAGAACTGCCTCAGTGAAAGTGAGTTGAAAGAATCTTTATGGAAGCTGAGTTCTTTCTTCTGCAGAGCCTTGGGGGGTTTGAACCCCTAGCCTTTTGTCCTAGGGTTCCTAGACATCTCCTAGTGTCTATTTAAGTGTGGTCAGCTCTCACAAAAATGGGAAACAATTAAGATGAATGAAAATGTGATGGTTACTCTGAAACAGAGACTCCAGTTCAGTCAGTTACATAAATTATATCCTTGTACATGTGACCTGGCATGAAATTAGCAAGCAGAGAGTACTCAAGGGTAGAGAAAAATACTAGATTGAAAGAGGCCAAAATAATACCAATATTATGGTTAATTAAAAAGAATTCATTAACTTGGTCATACTATTCTAATACTATATAATACTATACTTGGACATTTTCTCCACATTCACCACTCTGCAAGTTCTTCTTCTCATCCAACAGAAAAATAATTGAGGTTTTTTGGAGTATTTTTTTGCCATTTTATCACAATGATCACCTTTCCAGTTTCCAAAAATGTGTCCCTCACTTCCATCTGAGACCTTACCAGAAGCACCAGAAGTACCTTTAATGTTCATATTTTTAGTATCATTCAGAAATTCTCTTTACAGCTCTCTTTATATTTTTCCCCTGAGCCCTCAGCAGCATCACTGTTAAAGACCATATTTCTATTAGGCAAGCTAGGTTTTTTTCTAGAATGAGTCTCAAAATGTGTCTGGTCTCTGCCTGTTACTCAATTCCAAAACCATTTTCACTTTTTTAAGTATGAGTCATGGTGGTAAGAATCTGCGCTGCAATCCCCAAGGCAGAAGGTTTGAATCCACCATCTGCTCTGTGGGAGAAGGATGCATAGTCTCTTTCTGTGTGATTACTGCCTCTGAAAATCCACTGAGGGGGTCACATATGGGTCATTTCCAACTAGATGGTACGCAACATCATCAACAACAACAACAACAACTACTACTCCTCTCAATTCCAAAATCTGTTTTCATTTCCTAGGGCTGGCCTGACAATTTACCACAAACCACATAGTGTAAAACAACAGCCATTTATTCTCTTACAGTTCTGAAATCAGGGTGTTGACTATAGAGGAAATCCCTTCTTGGCCTCTTCCAGTGGTACCAATGTTCCTTGGCTTACGGCAGCATAACTTCTCCACCCACGTCTTCACTTGACTGTCTTCTGTCTGAGTCTGTTTTTTTTTCCCTTAGGATGTCAGCCACTAGATTTGGACTCACTCTAATCTAGTATAACCTCAGTGTAACTGATCCCAGCTGAAAAGATGGTATTTCTAACTAAGGTCATGTCCTGAGGTTCTTGGTGGACATGACTTTTGAGAGGCTACTGTTTAATCCAGTGCATTCACTCAAGGTCAGCACTGACCTCTGTCTCCTTTTGCCAATCCCATAGTAAGTCCTCAGTTTTCATTTCCTGGTCTGCCCATCCGCATTTCTCTCATTTGCCTACTCTGCTGGCCTTCATCGTTGGCTGCTCCTTCTTCATCTCATTGCTTGTTCTGTCTCACATTGCCAACCTCTGTATCTTCAAGTGCCCTTGGATTTCTAGTGTTTATTCTTCTCACTCGTCATATGTGCTTTGCAGTTTTCTGACTATAAATGCAGCAATAATACAATACTGAGGACCACGTGTGTATTTTCAGACTCACATGTTCAACCTCTGCAGTTGGCTGGTTAAGCTGACCTTCCAAGTGGGCTTTCAGAGGCAATAAAGTGCATGGGAGGAGAATGCCCATCTTTCTACCACAGAGCAACTGATGGATTTAAACTGTGTACCTTTGGGTTCGTAGCGCAGTTCCTTACTGTTAAGACATTAGAAGGGACCTAGTGGCAAGAAGCTCCCTTGCAATCCTGAAGGCATGGAGTTCAAACCCACCATCAGCTTCACAGGAGACGAATGGACAATCTCCTCTCACGCAATGAACTGCTTCCGAAAACCTGCTGGAGGGTCAGCTATGGGTCAGTTCTGACTTGATACTGAACAACAACAAAAGACACTAAAGCCATAATCTTTTCTAGCCCCAGCTAAAATCCTGGGGTTTTTCTTCCCCTAAACTCTCAGTGTTCATGATCTCAGTTAATAATAGTTTCACCCTGAAAAATTCATTCCCTCGCTTCCTATTCTTTCCCACAGACAATTCATCAACAAATACCATATAGTAGCATCTTTATCTTTCAATATTATCTGGACCCCCTTTTTTTGCATTAACTCTCCTGGATTATTTCTGTAGCTTCTCACTAGTCTCTATTTCCACTCTGGCCTCTAGTCGGGCCTCTCACCAAACAGCCAGAGGAATCTTAAAACCAGTCTGGTCAGGTCACTTCTCTTCTCAGAGTCCTTCACTGTCTTCCAGTCTCGAGGACCAGCCAAGTCTTTTGTTGTTGTCTTTCCATTATAATACTTTTCTTTGTCCCCATGAACTACCCTTTTAAACTATCTGTTCAGCACTTTCACTTTGACATGTTTTCCTTTAGATTTGGCTTCTCAACATTCCGGTGCAATCTTTAGTCTCTTCTGACATTCATTTTTTTTTTGTTTGTTTTTTCTTTCTCCTTTGTGTTTGTAATGTCCTTTTGCTTTCTTCCTGGAGATATCCCAGTTATCATTCTGCAACTCATCTGGTCTTCTGTCATTGGTGTTCAATGCCTTAAACCTATTCGTAAGATGATCATGAAATTCAGATGGAACTGATTCAAGATCATATCTCAGTTCTTATATACTTATTTTCATTTTCTTTGGCCTCAATTTGAACTTGCATGAGTAATTTATGATTTGACCCACAATCTACTCCTGGGCTGTTGATCTTAAGCTTCTCCAGTGATTTTTTCCATGAATGTAGTCAGTCTGATTCCTATGCAGCCCATCGGGTGAAACCCACATATAAAGTCATCTTTTGTGTTTTTTAGACAAAGTATTTACAATGAATAAGTCATTGTAAATACAAAAATTCAGTCATTCTATTTCCAGCCTCATTTTTATTACCAAGCCCATATTTTCCAACTACGTTTACTTCTTCATTGTTTCCTACTTTTGCATTCCAGTCACCAGTTGTCATTAATGCATCCTGATTGCATGTTTGGTCAATTTCAGACCGCAAAATTTCTTCCTCTTTGGCACTAGATGTAGGAACAAATACTTGAACAATACTCATCTTAATGGGTCTTCTTTGTATGCATATGGATATTGTCCTATCACTCACAACATTGTATTTCAGGATCGAACTTGAAATTGACTTTTTTTTACTATGAATGCAACACCATTCTTCTTTTCATTCCCTGCATAGTATATCATATGACTATCAAAGTGATTCACAGTGGCCATAGCTGGTCCATCGCATCTCACTGATGGCTAGTATGTCGATATTTATGTGTTCCACTTCACTTTTAACAATATCCAGTTTCCCAACATTCAAGCTATGAACATTCCATGTACCAGGTCTTGTTCCGGGTCTTAGAGAGGCTTATTTGTGGTTGTTGAGCTTGGCTATTTAATGTCTGAGACCAAGATCTCTGTGCGTTTCACTATCATCTCCTTTATGTTGAACACAGTCCCTTAAAAAGGATTGACACCCACCTATCTATGGAATGAAAGGCCGTGACGATTTGAACCAGCAGGTGGAAGGCCATCTAGCTTACGCATCTTCATTCTTTGGTTCACGTCTATTTTCAGTTCCAGAACAGTTTCATGAAAATCTCCTTTCTTTTTCAAGAACTTCTTTTTAATATTAGGGAAGTAGGAAAAGGAGATGGTTTCCCCCACCCCCCAAGCCAACAAAGTGCTATTTCCCCTTCCTTAATCTTTCAGTAAAAATATTGATATATCATGTGCCTCTGTAAAACCGTTCCAGACTTGACCCATAAATAATGAGGAACATACACTGTGTCTTTGTTATTAATATTTTTAAAATTTTGTTATTTAACCAGGTACACAGCCAAGCCTAAACAAAATTTGGTTTATGCCTTTTTTCTTAAATGGCCCGTATCCGGAAAACTGTTTCTTGGCCTACCCAGAGCTACTCAGGGTTCAACAAAGGTAAGAGACAATATGAAAATGTGTTTTAACTTTTAAAAAGGGATTTTTTAAAAAACTTTAAAAATGAACTTCATCAATGTCAGTATTTGTCCTTTGAAATTTCTATAGTTTCTCAGGAAAGCAAACTTTAAAAAGGAATTATAGGGGGATGGGGAGTTAGTTAATCATGAGGTTGTACAATTTGATGAGTGGGGTGA
>NW_006399852.1:9928776-9930032 GCF_000299155.1 Elephantulus edwardii
TCAATGCTTAATGTTAATTTTATGTTGTTTAAGTTAAATTCAAATAATCTATTTACTAAAACTGGAATCCAAATTTTTTTCCCCCTGATACCTGTCCCAAAACATATCTGAATGTAAAAGCTATTAGGGTTCTACTTTTTATGTTTATGAAAAAAATTTGAGGTTTAAGATTATTGTTAATGGTGTTATTACCAGATCTGGTATTGTGTATATTTTATAGCTTATTATTATTAAGAAATTGATTATGTCATTGGATGTGAGCTGTCACTTTTCCAAAGTTTATGTCAGCAGTTCCTTGAGGATGGTCCAGCAGAAAGAAGATGGAATTCAAATGTAGGCTTTACTTACAGTGCAGTAGTCTACAGATGACAATAATTACTTTGTATTTTATCTCTGGTCTTGCTGACACCAGTTAAGTCTGTTATTTCATAGTTCAAGTTCTGTTTTATTTTTTTTACTGCTCCACTTCATCAGTAAAAATTTCTCGTTTAAAATAACCCCAGAACATAGATAAAATTACTTAGTTGAGCTCATTTTATATAAATGAAGGAAGCTTGGTGGCATAGTGAGTTAAACATTGGACTACTAACCAGAAGGTTAGCAGTTCAAAGCTAGCGGGTGATCTGAGGGAGAAAACTCAATGGTGCAGTTCCACTCTGTCTAGATGGTCACAAGTCAAAGCATCTTGATAGTGAGGGCTTCTTGCTTGTTTGTGGTTTTTGTTTTTTTGTTTGTTTGGTTTTGGTTTTTTGGTGAGTATAAGGCTAAGAATGTGTAATAGCCACAGTAATACTGATATGTTTATGTCTTGGCGATTTGTGGAGGTTGTTGGGCAGTTGGGGGAGGAACATTGCTTGGCTAAGGGAGGGCAGCCTTTGTCCCAGGACTCTAGGTAAGAAGTGGGCAGGCCATAGCTGGACACATGTAGGCCAGTTATTTTTCCTACCCCAATTTTCTCTGTAGCACTCCTCCACTGAACTCAATTTGTTGTTGTTGTTGTCATCTAATTGCCTATGACCCATAGTAACCCTATGTCCAGCACCTCTGAAGCCTACCTTGTCCTGAGCCAGTCTCACTAATTCCGACACACCAGTCCCCATCGCCCCAGTCACTGTGTCAATCCATTCCATCTACAGTTTTCCTCTCCTGCACTGTCCCTCCATCCTTCTGAACATGATGTCCTTCTCCAAGGATCAGTTGAACTACATTTAGTCTCTAGAATTATTCTTCTAGAACTATTTTTCCTTTTTATAAAA
>NW_006399852.1:9932097-9933607 GCF_000299155.1 Elephantulus edwardii
ATCAACAAACGAATGGCTAGAGAAGCTGTGGTATATTCGCACAATGGAATACTATGCTGCATTAAAAAACAAGGAACTCATGCAATATTATTCATATATTCCTTTTAAACAGCCCTTTCCTTCATCTATTTTAGTGCAATGTTCATTGTCTATCCACTCTTAATCCTATTCTCCCTCTTGAGGATTAAAGAAAGCAAGACAAATGTCTGTAGTCAGTTGACTCTAGAGTTAAAAATGTAAACTAACTCCATCTCATAAAGACAAATACTGCATACGAGCATTATTGTAAAAAGAGAAGGAAAACTAGTAAAATGTATAAGAAGTCCAAGGGGGGAAGGGGAGGGAACAGAAGGGTGAGAATGGGCAGGGGGACATCATGGGGTCACACACTTTGGTTGATGGAGGGAGGGGGTAAAGGAAATGCGAAAGATCCAGTGGGGATCTGAAAATAGGGGTAATGTTGGGCATAATTCAATGGTGATTAATTTACTAAAACACCATGTATGGGAAAGATTGTGTGAAACACAATGTGAATGAAGGAAAGTGTGAAACACAATATATACATGAATTTTTTTAAATGCAAAACAATGTAAAATAAAAAAAATATAATCTATGTAAAAGGTCAAAGAATTTCCTATTTTAATGCTTTATTTACTTTTTTTTTTTTTTAAAGCCATTGACACATTCCTGAAAAAAGCTGGTGAATCCAAGGGATGTGTTTGGTGACATTTGTGTGTGCATTTTTAATTTCAGGTAACACTACTGGGCTACAAAACTCCACTTAATTGGACTTCCTCAGAGCAGACTGGGATCCTGGTAGACCTGCTTCAGGTCCCCATGAGTCAGCTTCCAAACATGTGGGGCTGGACTCTGGAACTGGCCAACGTGCTCTAGTGTGAGGAGAACGCCTCGGTTTTCTGTAATATGAGCACGATGTGTGGGGCTCTGACTCACAGCAGGACACAGCTGAACTCTCTCGGAGGGGTCCTGAGTCTGTAATCTTTACAGGAGTGGACTGCCTCCTCTTTCTGGGGTAGAGCGGCCAAAGGTTTGGAATGCCAAACTTCTGGCTAGCAGTCCAGCATTTACCCCACTGGACCACCAGGACGCCTCACACAGAAGAAACACAGGTGGAATCAATCACGAACAATCAAATAATATCTGAACATTTCAACTCTTCTTCCCTTTTCTCTTTAAGTTTTCTTCTAAATGACCCATGTAGCTCTTGTGACTCTTTGTTAAAATCTTTTTATAATCTGTTTCTGTGAGTAATTCAGAGATGGCAATGTTTTCTAAATTGGTGGTATATAATACATTGGGTCAAATTGTCTTTTTTTTTTTTTTTTTGTAAAACACAAAAACAGCTTAAAAAAATAAATGATAGTAAAAACAAAACACAAAGACCCAAAGAAACCCCAATAATCTCACCTTTTCTTATAAAATTGGTAGTTTCACTATAAATACCTGGAAAAATAGAGAAATGCTCGGAGAGAAATTTTTGGTAGACTCA
>NW_006399852.1:9934117-9934869 GCF_000299155.1 Elephantulus edwardii
ACAGCAAGTAATCAGAAAGAGTAAGGGCTGGATCAGACGCACCTTAGTGCTCAAACTGACATCATTACTCCTCAATCATTTGCAGAGTTCCCTAATTGCAGATTTTCCTAGTGCACTATGTCTCCTTATTTGCTGACTGCTGGTTACATAGTTAATGTTTTAGCACACCTTCTTACAGTTTTTTCTTGGGCAGAAGGTGTACACTGTATTTATATATAGGCTAATTTGAAGCTTACCTGAAATTTATACAGTATTTGTTTTCAATCATATTAAGGGTGAAAACCTAGTTAAAAACTGATTCTTCCCTAAGAACAAAGCAAAAGTGATACTAGTTTTGATATAAATGTAACGAAAACAGATCGAAACATTTACTCCCTTCAAACAAAAGATGACTCACATTGCTTTATTGTTATGGAAAATCCATAATTCCATTTGGCCAAATTAGTCAAATGCAGGGGGAAATAAAACCCTGGTTTTTTGCCAAAATGTTTCAGATACAGTGTAAACTAAAATAGTTCATTATATTTCTATAGCCAAATTATGCTTAAACTAAAAGCAGAAACTACTAATTCTTAGTTCCTATTCTTGAAACCTTGCCAAAATATTTATTGGCTACTTTCTTTTTTAAAATTTTTATTATTTTGTGTGTGTGTACCGTCAAAACTGGTACAGGAGGAGATTGCCCCTCCTTCTTCAGCAGAGCATCTGGTGAATTCGAACCACATACCTCTGGGATTGCAGTATAGCTTCTT
>NW_006399852.1:9940109-9941199 GCF_000299155.1 Elephantulus edwardii
AAGGAGAAATTACTTCTCTAGCTGTTGAGGAGTGCTAAAAGCTTCATACACATTAGCAGCAAAATCTTTCACTTGTTCCATCGTCAACAGATCCTAAGAAAGAAGGGAATATATTACAGATTGTAAAATATGTAGACAAACTGAATTCATGTCTGCAATCATGTACTGGATTGAGCTCCAAGTTTTAAGAACATTTGTCAATGCAAAAAGTAAAATCACTTCATGAAAAAAATATTTTTTCCATTAAAAATTCTAGGAGGCATTTATTAACCAGGTTTTTATATAAAGAATGGTTGAGTATTATTAGTAATTAAGCAAGAATGTTGTGAAAATAGAAGGCTAACTGAGCAAGACCTATATAAATGTTCAAAAGGAGAAGGGGTGGAATAAGGTGAAGGGGAAAATCACTAGGATGGCACAGATTGGGGGGGCGGCTGAAGGAACAGCAAAGATTCCTCTAGCGGGTTTTCAAAGGCAGTAAACTACATGGGAGGAGACGGCCCATCTTTCTCCTGTGGAGCAGCTGGTGGATTTGAACCACTTGTCTTTTGTTTGTCAGTGTAACTCCTTACCCACTAGGCCACGAGAGTTCTCTGTGCTATTAATAGTTATATTTTTTTAATTACTAAGCACTTTATTTCTCTACAGTTTTTGGTTTTCCTCATAATTTGAGGAACTAGATCATTAATCTTCTTCAAAGCACAACCTTATGTGTGCTGTTTACTGTACAACAGTAACACACCTAAATTCACCTTCCTCCTGCAATGTATCTGGACTCAAATGCAGCTAAGCATTGCTCGGCTTTGGTAGTGGATAGTATATTTGCAACCTCCTATATTTGCAATGACACATTAGTACTTTCATAAGGCATTCAACCACCTGTCCATGCAGATGTTTTTAAGAAACAGAGCAAATAACAGAGGAGAAAAAATGTAAATTTTTTGCGAGACAAACAGTGACAACCAAAAATACGATAGCTCTATGTTTTCTACTTACCTGAACAAAATGACTAGGCGTTTCACTGCACACTGAATGGATCTGTCCGTTTATTATCGGGATTATCTTGGCTAAAGGCAAGCTGACACTGGAG
>NW_006399852.1:9941299-9942177 GCF_000299155.1 Elephantulus edwardii
CCTGAACAAAATGACTAGGCGTTTCACTGCACACTGAATGGATCTGTCCGTTTATTATCGGGATTATCTTGGCTAAAGGCAAGCTGACACTGGAGAGACTGGAAATCATCGAAGCAGTAATTAATTTCTGAAATGGCCTTACAAGAATTGAACATTTTAATTATGAAAGTTATACAAAATTGGTGAAAAGAGAGCTATACATCAAAGGAAACAAAAGCCACACACTTCTGATCACCCAGAAGCAACACCTACAATTGACATTAAGGTTTCTCTGTAACACACATACACACCACGTACAGTCGGGTTAGTTGACTCTGCCTCATAGAGGAACTGTATGCCCGTGAGGGCTCGACAGCCTGTAAACGTTACAGGAGCAGATCACCAGGCCTGGTGCCCCTTGGAGCAGCTGCTGGGCTTGTGCTGCTGACCTTTCAGTTAGAAACCGAGCATTTAACTGTTGGGCCACCAGGACTTCTACAATGGACACTACAGATACATAATACATATGCTTTCTGTTTTATCGTGAAACTACTGCTTTGTCCTAAGTGCACGGCTTTGCATATTGACTAATACAAGCATTTTCCTATTTTAGTAAAAGTTCTTTCAAAGTTTATTTTATGCCCATATTAAAATGAAAATGGTGTCTTACAGTTTCAGTCTGTATTTAGACGAGCAAAGTTGTTTTTCATTTTTCCCCTCCCTACTTCCAGTGAACCTCTATTAGTCTGTGTAAGGAGGAAACTTGGGAGAGATTCTTGCTACTTCCCTCTCCTGTCTATAATTTATCCCTTCACTAGTCCTAGATATTTTTTTTTAATTTTTGACAGTTTTATAACTTTATTTGATAATCAGCTATTTGTTTTCATCCACACTGATGG
>NW_006399852.1:9943921-9946926 GCF_000299155.1 Elephantulus edwardii
TCACTTCAAATATCCTTTAAAAAAACAAACAGCAACTATCTACATGAACCTCACCGAATAAGATTATACAGGAATCTGACTACCTCTTTGGAAAAGCCCATGGGGAAACCCGTGATCAGCAGTCAAAACAAGGCCGGGGCTGACTACGGAATAAACCAACTTATTTCTGCGCAAGTTGAAATTGAAGCTAAAGAAAATAAAAAGTCCAGAAGAACCAAAAAGTATGACCCGGAGTCTATCCCCACTGGACTTAACACCCATCTCAAGATTAGATTTGAGGTACTGGACACAAATGACTGAAGAAGACCTGATGAGTTGTGGGATGACATGAGACTGGTGGAATACTTAACCCAAACGAGACACTATATATGAAAATCTCGACTCTGAGACTCTAAATGTAAATTTAAGGGACCTGTGTGCTAATATGTGAGATTCACAGCACGTGTCTCATAACGACGATTTTAAAATGCTTAATCAAACTTGCAAAACTAATCTGTGGTATGGAGGAGGGGAAAGGTAATTAAAACCCAGGCATCTTATTACCTACTTTAACCCAGTAGTTCTTAATCTCCCAAACCAATTAATCCTTTTTCCAGAGTTAATAATAGGTATAAAATGGCCTCGTTTAAATTTCAACAACTTGATTTGCATTTAATTAGGAAATAGTCAAAGTAAACCAAACTACACTGTTAGACCGCACAATCTAGTTGCTGATTTTACTGTTCAGATTTGGATACCGCTTTAATAAAATGCAATCTCATCTCCTGTGTCACACTGAAGGAATACAGTTGCTCTATCAGGGCAGCCTGTTCAAATCAATATAAATTAGAGCAACAGACAGCATGACAGATGTTTTACCTTCTGGTAATTTTGTTTTTGTAACTAAAAGATCTGGTTACATCAAGATCTTGCTGCTTAGCTTCCAAACAAATGCCCATAGCTCACGCATGCTTTTCCCAAACACACAGAGTAACAAACACAACAGTTAAAAAAAAGGCAGAAACTATTTTAACTATTCTCCACTATACCAGTTTGCTAGATAAAGAACGAACGCTCTATGCTCTCAAGAAAGCTGCCCTGAGGTCTGGGGCAGGTGCAGGTTGTACACTGGATTTCTCCCACCAGACTGGCCATTCACTACTGAGCTAGTGAAGTTCATTACTAAACTGATGATGGCAGTAGGGCCTTTTATTATGATTATATACTTTGATCACATGCATTTCTGTGTGTAAGCTACTAACTGGTCAAAACATTTCTGACAGATGTGGGAGAAAATCACACAAAAATTAGAGAAGAATTCTGCCATGTGGTTCTCCCATGTGATGGATGTGAATTATACAACTGTTGTTAGGTGTCATCAAGTTGAGTACAACTCATAGCAACCCTATGAACAAAAGATCTGAACCCTGTTACATTTTACATCATCTTCACACTTCCTGACACACAAGAGCTCACTGTGGCAGTCATCGTGTTAATCCGACTGGTTGAGGGTCTTCCTCTCCTTCGCTGACTCTCCACCCTTCCCAGCACCTTGTCCTTCTCCGCGGAATAGCACCTTCTAGCAACATGCCCGAAGTATGTGACACGAAGCCTCATCATTCTTGCCTCCAAAGTGCACTCTAGCTACACTCCTCCAAGACATAACTGTTTGTTTTCTTGGCCATCCATGGGATGTTCAGTGCTCTTCTTCACCACCAAAGCTCAAAGACATCAATTCTTTTCCTGTCATCCTTATTCATTGTTCAGCTCTCAGATGAATAGCAAGTGATTGGAAAGGCCATGGCCTGAATCAGATGTGACTTAGTCCTCAAACTGACATCACTCCTCCTCAATGATTTGGAAAGGTTCCTAACTGCAAATTTTCCCAGTGCATTGAATCTCCTATTTTCTTGACTGCTGGTACCAAGGGTGTTAACTGTGGATCCAAGCAAGATGAACATTTTGACAGTTTCAACCTCCTCTCAATCCATCATGACACTGCCTATTAGTCCAGTTTTAAGAATCTAGAAAATAAGACAACTAAAATATACTTATCATATATGTGGTCCATACGCAACAGGCAAGAAAGGCCCAGGTCCTACGTGAATAACTGGCAAGCAAGCAAGCAAGCAAGTAAATAAATAAATAAATACATACTTTTATTAAAATGTCTAAGAACATGTGCTATATGAATATGCATAAACAGATAAACATTCTACACACATATATTGTTGTTGTTAATTGCTGTTGAGTCGTGCACAACTCATAGCAACTCCATGAACAAAAGACATGAGGTCTTTCTATGACTATCATTTCTCCAAGTTCATAGAGTTTCCAGAGGCATGTGGTTAAGGAATTGGATGCCACTCCTGCTTCTCAACCTGTCTTAAAACTGGGAGCTCCACCAAACACACTATCCATCATGGGCAGCCATTACGGCATTTGAAACCCTAATGGTACAAAGTTCAGCATCACAGCAAACCCAGATTACCTCAGCACAGCAAATTGACAGAAGAGTGCTGTACAACTTAGAGGAATGTTCCTCCAAAATATAGTAGCAAAGGATTAACAGATAATCCCTCAGACCAGGCTTATAAAATATAAGGGCCCTCCAGGAGGTTTTGTTGACTCTAAATAAGAAGTTTTAATAATAATAAAAATTAAAAAAACACCAAAAACCAAAAAACGTTCCACAATGACCCTCATCCAAGAGACCCCACTTTAGGGAGTCTAATTGCTTCACTCAGTTTCCAAAATGGAGAGAAGGGCTTGATCTAAAATGCAAGTGTCCTCCTGGAGGTCTTGTTGACTCTAAACAAGAGGCTTAAATGATGAAACAGTCTACACAGATCCTCAATCAAAACAAGAGTGCCATCATACAGAGCTGAACCACTTGAAGTCCAAAACGGAAGACAAGGCTTGGCAAGGTATATTGTTGTTGTTTAAGTGCCATCTAGTACTGACCCCATAAACAAAAGCCTTTAACCTTGTTCTAGAACTACTGTCCTTTCTCTAAGTTCATAGAG
>NW_006399852.1:9951466-9958302 GCF_000299155.1 Elephantulus edwardii
TGGGGAATCTTCATCCTCATTACGTTTTCTAGACAACCGTACACAGATGTGATATGGGACTTTCTTTATTCCTTTGGCCCCGATGGCTTTTTAAAGCCTGGTGTCAGTGTGAACGTCTGGTGTTTCCATCTCCTTCATGGCAAGTTTCTGGATCTCCTTGAGTGCCCGAAGGACATGCTTTTTAAAGCCCACTCCATGGAAGTGCTTGTGAATGTTGAGGTGTCCTCTCTGGTCACCACTGTGTTGATGACAGACCAGCCTTTCTTCTTTTCAGCACCCTTCTTTGTGGGGACCATCGTGCCAGGACCCGGCTGGAAGGGACTAGTCCTAGATATTTCTTAAACACGCTTGCTTCTCCCCATCACCAAGCAAGGCCAAGCTAACTTGCCTGGATCACAGCTATGGCCTTCTAACTTACAAGTAGAAAATAAACATTTGATGGATGAGGAGGTAAGAAAATACATGTGTGATTACATATGACATAAAACTCTTAAGTGGCACAACTAATTTATGTATTGGCTGCTGAACCAGTCATGATATTAGAAAAATCTTATTTCATTCATTTAAACCTTGAAAAACATCATAAATCTCCTTTAAAATAGAAAAAGGCTGAAACTGGCACCTCATCAGTGTGCTATATGGAGATCTGAAGCCATGCTCAGAAAGAAAAAAAGAAGTGCAGTAGTTCATGTTTTCCTTAAAAAAGTATGGCATTACTTTCTTTCATGATATGCGCTTTTTTTTTCTTTGACGGTTATGCTTTGATTTTATTGTTCATGTGTTTGTGCTCGGACTACCCTTGAAGGATAGGAGAGAAAGGAGAGGGAGGGAGAAAGATGCTCTGAGGGAGAAAGATGGCTCAGTTCCTCACATAAGGTTGAGAGCCTTGGAAACCCAATGGAAAGCCATCCAGAGCTGAAAAGAGCTTTGTGGCAAAGTGGTTAGAGCGCTTGGCTGCGAATCTAAAGGATGGCAGCTGGGATCCAGCAGATGCTTCATGGAGAAACGTTCCCCTCTGTGAGGTTTATGCTTTGGACATCCCATGGGCAGCTTTACTCTATCCTGTGGGACTGCTGTGAGTTAGAAGCAACAGAAGTCAGTACTTGTTCCTTTAGTAAGCGTGCAAGAGCGTTATGAGAAAGTTTGAAATATGAAAATTACCAAAATGTGACACAAACACATTAAAAGAGCACATGTTGTTGGAAAACTGGCGCCAGCTAACTCGCTCAATGCAGGGCACCAAGAGCACTGCTGATTCTGAATTCACAGTGACCCCTTGGACCGGAATCTTTCAGGGAGCAGATTGCCTGATTCCTTTCCTGCAGACCGGCCAGTGGGCTCGACTGTTGACGCTGGAATTAACAATGCTTAACCCACTGTGCCACTAGGGTTTCTGCAGGATTGCCACAAACCTTCATCTTGGTAAGCAGCTGTGTCTGCCATTCATAATTAAGTAAAACAACGCTGCCTGCATATCTTGGGTACAATTATATCAATAATATCTATTTTGCTTTATAGAATGCCTTGTTGGCAGCATTCAAGGTATTTTTTCTTATTAATTTGTAAGTACTATAGATTAACATAGTGTCTTACTGTTTTAACCCTCCTTGCATGCTTAATATATGCCCTACTTTGTCAGAGAGCCAGAGTGATTTGGTTAAAAATTGTGGGCTATGATGTCAGGTATAATTTAACTGGTTTTACTACTTGCTAGCTACTTGAACATAAATTATTCAGTTTCCATGCCTCAATTTTTTAAAGTTATTTCTTGTGTGTGTACCATCAAATCGGATCTGACTGGTACAGGAGGAGACTGCCTCTCCTCCAGCACAGCACCTGGTGGATTCGAATTGCGTACCTCTGGGATGGCCATGTCTCAATTTTTATCATTTGGAAAATATTAGTACCTATTTCCTAGAGTTATTTTAAGAATTCAGTGGGGTAATGTTCTGAAGAATACCTATCATACCTGTACACCAAGGAAAATACTCACTGCATTTATCACCACTTTGTACTACTTCTAGATTTCATTTGCTAGTATTTTATATTCTTAGATCTGTATTAACATTTCAAATCCACATTATCCTCCTTCTAAGTGATATCATTATCCATTATATTTTCTACTGGGTTATTACTGGCAGATTTTAAAATACTGAATATACAGATTTAGTTGTTGTAATGCACCACTGCTGGTAGCATTCACTGTTGACCCCTGGGTGGGTTTTCAGAGGCAGTAAACTGCACGGAAGTTGAGGGCCTATCATTCTCCCACAGAGCAGCTGGTGGATTCAAACTGCATACCTTTGGGTTGGCAGTGCAACTCCTTACCACTAAGCCACCAGAGCTCCCTGTACAGAGAAACAGATGTGTTATATGTTTGGGTAATACACAGTATTTGATCGTTCATTAATTTGAATCATTCTTGAGGGGTCTAAATTGAGAAAAAAGACTGGCCTCCATAGTATTTCTCTTTGCCAGCAGTTAAAGTCCTATTTCTTGACTCAGTAGGATGGTCAGAACTTTTACAATATGCTGAACAGGGATGTCAGTAGCGTAAGGGAATGTTTCTTGTGTTGAACCACAGAGGAGGCAGGAGGCTGTGGATGTGACATATACAAACATAGAAAACCTTCAGTGAATACCTGCTGTGTGTAAAGAGGTACGAGAGGGGGTAAGACTGTCTCTGATTTTCAGAGGAGACTTAAAACATGTAACTTAACAATAAACTCACAACTGAAGCTAGCACATGTAGGTGAGAACCCGGACACAGACATATGGAGACAGAAATGGGAGTTTAGAAAAGGAAGACAATCATACGGCTGCGGGCAACTTTTATGATTCCTCAATGTGTAAGATGAAATATTTGCTCATGTTAAAATATCTATTAAAATCATTTATCAACTCAGGTCCTAACTATGACTGATAGATAGCTTGTTAGGCATAGATTACTGTGAACATTTATTTTGGATCACCTTGATTTATGGAGTGTATAAGATTCCTCTTAGCTGAAATACACTTTTCTGTAAACCATTAAGTAAGGTTTTAGGGTGGCATTTAAATTGCTTAAGAAAATAAACATTAAAAAGCTACTTATTTGTACAAATTTTAATACTGAATCTGGAAGAAGCCTCTACTAAGGAATAAGTTATTGGCTTGAGAGATACCTGTCATGTCCAGTAATATTTGTCATTTGGAACAAACCCCAAACATATCCAAAGCATGCTTTTCCAGAATGCTGATTAAAGGAGCACATTTCTGTTCTCTCACCTGTCCACGGAGTTGCCACGCTGCAGGTCCTGCTCTGTAGGACGGAAGAACTCAGCCATATTACCCAAGAGTCTACTGAAGCCTCGGTTTAAACAGGTGTTCAGAACTGTACTGAAATCTGGACTATGGGAAATAAGAAGCATTAATTAGCTTTTAGATTCTCCGAGGGGAAAAAAAAAAAGTTCAGCAACTCTTTGGTTGCCTTTGGCTGCTAATGACATTTCTATTTTAAATCTAAAACTCTAATATACAAGCAGCTAAATAAAAGTTAACATAGCAATCCATTCATTAGGATAACAAACATATCCAACCATTTTTCTGGATTTTCTTATTTACTTTTGTACAATGCACTGCACTTTTGTACAGTGCATTTTTATTTCTTTTTAATTTTTCATTGTGATTTTATTGACCAAACTGGTTTTCCATCCAACTATTTATTCAGATTTTATTTTATGGCATTAAACACAACATGCACAATGTAAATACAGTCCCGCCTCCTTCCTGCGATTCTTTTATAAAAAATATTTTTTATTGATTTTCATAAAATAGTACCTTTACAGTATGCTTCATTCATATACATTGTTGTGTACAATCTTTCATCTACATTTTCATACAATCATTCTTATACAGTTTACAAAATTCGAATACATTGTTTTTCACACTAGATCATTCTCATTTCCCTCACTCCCCTACCCATCAAATCGTGTGATCCATGATTAATGATAATTAATGCCCGACTGCACATATCCTCATCCCTCTGCTTCCACTCTCCACCCCCCAATCGTCTTACTCCAGCTCTCAGATGCACAGCTAGCAACTGCGAAGAACATGGCCTGGATTGGGCACACACCTTAGTTTAAAAATGGACAGTGTTGCTCTTTAGCACTCTGGTGAGGTCCTTGACAGCACTTTCAAAAAACAACTCATCTTTGATTTCTTAACTGTTGGTACCAAGAGTGTTGAGTGTTGATCTGAGCAAGCTGAGATTGTTAGCAATCTCAATCTTTACTCCATCTATCTTATTGCTGCCAACTGGCCCAGTGGTGAGAATCTTTGCTTTGTTAATGTTGATATGCAATCCATATTGAAGACTACAGTCCTGGACCTTTTGTAGAAAATGCTTCAAAACCTTCTCAATTTTGGCAAGCAAGATTGTGTCATTTGCATAATGTAGGCTGCTGATGAGTCTTCCTCCAATCTTGAGGGAATATTCTTCTTAATAAAGTCCAGTCTCCTGAATAATCATTTTAATTTCTACCTATAAGTAGATAATCTTCTAATTTTTATCTTTATTTATGTTCAAGACTCTTCTCCAGCATAACTCAGAGGCATCATTCTTCTTCTATCACCTTTAGTAATTGTTCAGCTGACTGACTGACTGATATTAAATTAGGAGGCTCTCTGATGATGTATTCTGCTAACCCAAAGATCATACCTGTCTAGTAATTAAAGTCACCAAGAATTCTGGGAAGAAAGTTTGGCAATCTGGTGACATTTGCAGTCTAAGAAACTGTCAGGTCAGCCATGACTGGACTATGACTCCAAAGCAATAAATTTTCAAAGCAGTTCAACAATGTCAATTACCTCAACTGTTACACCTGGTCTGAGCTCCAGTTTGCCCATAGTCAACTGATGCAATTTCTGAAGTTGGCTCCTAACACTGGCTCTCATCTGTTTATTCTCAACTTACCATACAACATTCAGAGAGATATTTTGTAAACACAAACGATGTCATTACTCTGCACAATACTCTAAAAAAAAAATCCACCAAAAAACCAATTAAAAAAGCCTACATGGGCTAAAAGGCCTAACATTATATTGTCTCCTCTGCCTCAGCAATCACATTTCTCGATCTTCAGGTTTAACTGTGCTCCTGAATACTGACTTCCCATGCTGTTGTATGAACAAGTCAGGCATTAAGACCTGTGTCCATTCCACCCAAACCATTTTCTCCCTGAATGCATGGTTCACACTCACAGAAAAATCTACATTTTTGCTTAAATATACATCAGAGAGAGGCTTTTTCTAACTTCTCAAAAACAGTATCTCTATTTATGCTCCAGATACTTAACCTGACTGGGTTTTCAAAAGTGAAATATGGTTTATTTGACATTTTCTAGTATCTAGAACTATGCTTAGTAGCCTGTGAAGGTCAGCAAGTACTTGATAAATGAAAAACGGAATGAGGGAAGCAAGCAAGTAAGCTAGAAAAAAAAATAATTGAATCTTTGACATAAGAAATTTGACCGCAGACAGCTCACAAGAATGGACTGGACTAAGGTTACACATTTGCAAGTCATTCACACACCAATATGCTATTTAGTGGTATAGCGTGTAAGGTACTGGCTTATTCAGCAGTTTGAATTCACTGACAGGATTTGGACTGCTTACTTCTTGGTCAATGGGCAGTCTCGTCCCATAAAAATTTATAGCCTCAGAAAACCAATGGAACATTACAATAAGCAAGATGTAACCTGACCTACTACCGTGTAACGACCTGTTACTGTCTAACAGTAGTAGAAGGAATGTAAACATATAAAATTACTGAGATGTTGTTGTTATGTGTCGTCGAGTTGCTTGCGACTCATACTGACCCTATGTACAAGAGCCCTAAACCCTGCTCTATCCTGTGCCAACGTTATTGTCTCTGACACATCTAACCCCATTGCCCCAGTTACTGAATTGACCCATCTCACTGAGGGTCTTCCTCTCTTGCACTGTCCCTCTACCCTCCCAAACATGATGTCCTTCTCTAAGGATCGGGCCCTCCTTATAACATGTTCAAAGTATGTCAGACGAAGCTTTGAGTCCTTGCCTCCAAGGAGCCGCCTAGTTTCACCCTCTCTTGGATGAACCTGTTTGTTCTCCTAGCAGTCCATAGTATTTTCAACACTCTTCTCCGGCACCACAGCTCAAAGGCATCAATTCTCTTCCTATCATCACTAGTCATTTGTCTAGCTCTCTGACTCACAGCAAGCAATTGTGAAGACTATGGCCTGGATCAGCCACACCTTAAGTCTCTAGACTGACATTTTTGCTCTTCAGTACTCTAGAGAGGTCCCTGAGAGATGATTTTCCCCAATACAAATTTGTTTCTTGATTTCCTGGCTGCTGGTACCAAGAGTGTTGACTGTGGAGCCAAGGAAATTAAAACTGTTAACAATCTCAATCTCATCACCATACATAATGATGCTGCCAATTGGCCCAGTGGTGAGAATCTTTGTTTTCTTGATATTGAGCTTCAATCCATACAGATGCCTGCAGTCCTTGACCTTCTGCAGCAAGCGCTTCAGGTCCTCCTCAGTTTCAGCAAGCAGGATTGTGTCATCTGCATAACACATGTTGTTGATGAATCTTCCTCCAATCCTGATATCACATTCCTCCTCATACAGTCCAGCCTCCTGGATGATCTGTTCTGCATACAGATTGAATAGGTATGGAGATAGAATACATCTCTTGCGGATACCTTTTCTGAACCATGCAGTGTCTCCTTGCTCTGTTCTGACAACTGCTTCCTGGTTCACGTATAGATTTTGCGTAAGCACAATCAAATGTTCTGGGATTCCCAT
>NW_006399852.1:9958402-9959438 GCF_000299155.1 Elephantulus edwardii
TTCTAGTCAGCCAAATATGACCCAAAACCTTCTCATACCAACACAGAAAGAACGCACCTCTGAAGCCACATGAATTTTAAAAGGCTGCAGGAACATGCTTCAGGCTCTCACTGGTTTCCAGCAAGAGGCTTCTGGCCAGCCAAATACGACCCAAGTTCTACATCACAGCAAACACAGAATACCTCAGCACAACAAATTGACAGAAGGCTGCTATACAATTTAGAGAAATGTTCCTCCAAAATATAGTAACAAGGGATTAAAATATAGTCCCTTTGGCCCCCAAGAAGGCTTAAATAAAAACAACAAAACAATCCACACAGAACCTCAACCAAAACAAAAGAGCCCATCTTACAGAGTCCTGCCGCTTCATCCAACTCCAAAATGGAGACAAAAGATTGGCGTTATATGTTGTGCTTCTCAGAGGGGTTTGCTTCCCATATTTTGAGCATGTTCTCAGGTGGGGCTAGTCCTTGGAAAAAGACATCATTCTGGGAAAGACAGAGAGTCAAGAGCAAGAGGAAGCCTCTCAAGGAGACGGGCTCCAGCCAGCATGCCGGAGGATGCTGTAGGATAGGGAGACTCTAAACTGCTGTTCAGGGGGGTGCTCTGGGCCACAGAGGACTCAGACTCACTGCTGTGGAGGTGGCTCTGGCTCAGAGCTGACCCTCCACGGGGTTTCCACGGCAGTAAAGCACACAGGATGAGACCGTCCATTTTTTATCTTCCAAGAGCAACTAGTGAATTTGAACTGTCCAAGAAACATGGCCAACCCCAATGGATTAGCAGCACCAGCCACTGTGGACTATGCCACCAGAGTGCCCTTAATGACTAATGCTCATGGCGACACTCCTCTGGGCTCCTGAAGTTCTAAATCTTTATGGGAGGAGAAGGTCTACCCTTCTCCCTTGCAGCAGCTGGTGCATGTGAAGAACCCTATCTTTCTGTTGACAGTGTAACATACTATCACCAGATCCTAGTTAGCACAAACCAACAACTATATCTATATAGCTATAGATATATCTATATATAGATATAT
>NW_006399852.1:9961896-9976593 GCF_000299155.1 Elephantulus edwardii
GACTCTGTATACTCCTCCTATCTTCTTTTAATGCTTCTTCAATCATTTAACATTCTGCCCAAAGCATCCTTAAGTATTGCCACTCGTATCTTGAATTAAATTACTTGGAACATGATTAAAAATGAGAAAAATTACATTCACATGATGTAATACTACACTGCACTCAAGAGTAATGATTTTGAAAATTACTACATTAACTTGGGAGAGATTGGTGGACATTGTGCTGAGTGAACAAACTCAGTCTCATGAGGATAAATATTGTATATGACCATTATTGTAAAAACAGACAGATAACTAGTGAAATGTGCATGGAGATTCAAAGGGGCAAAAGGTGGTAATAGAGGGGTGTGGGTGGGCAGAGGGGAAATCATAGTGTCACACTATTTGGTTGAGAAAGGTAAAGGAAATGGGAAAGATCTGGCTGAGATCCGGAAAGACAGGGTAATGTTCAATGGTGAATGATTTTATAAAACATAAGGAATGAGAATGTATGAAACACAATATGAATGAAGGATAGTGTGAAACAATATATATGTACTTTGTATACAAATCAATGGTGGTATTGCTGTTGTGTATGGTTGAGTCAGAACTGACACATAGCTGACTCTCTGGCGGGTTTTCAGAGGCAGTTAATGGCATAGGAGAAGACTGTCCCTCCTTCTCCCATGGAGCAGCTTGTGGCCTCGAACCATGTGCCTTTGGAATTGCAGTGCAGTTTCTTGCCACTAGGCCACCAGAGCTCCCAATAAAAATATGTTTAAAAAAAAATCAGAAAAGAATAATACCTGGGATGCACTAATGCTTAAAGAAAACAGAGACTGAAGACTATGAAATCAAACAGAGTTGGGAATAAAAATGAAATGACACGGTCATTGAAGCTCCTAGAGAACTGAAAGTAAGGAAAGCCTGGTCACCAGTGCCAGGAAGCAGAGAAAGGATGACTATGAACATTTGGTTTCAAAGGATTCGGCAAAAGATCAGTGAGGCTGACGACTTTCCCGTCGCTCAGACGATTCATCAGCAGCTCCAGGCAGGAAAAGTGGTCAGGGGTCAGGTAAGGCCGCTCTCCCCCCTAGGAAAGGAACCACCAGCTGAGGTGTGATAATCACAGCTAACGACAAGGAACTAGATGAAAACCTCAATTGTAACAAAATATTACATGAATATTTTGTTCATCAAAAATGAAAAGTGGTCATAAGCATATTAAATGTATAAACACATCTTCCCCACCCCCCCACTATGTGTAGCATACGTACCTTTCTAACATGTCTCTCGTTTCATTGAGTAGCTTAATAGTGGTAACATCCGTAGGAGAAAGCCCACAGGCCTGTAAAGTTAAAATGCTATACTTCAGGGTCTCATGTATTTACACAACATTATTATGAAACTAATCACATTCATAAATCCAAGAGTTTAAGAAATTTATGTCCAGGTAGGGTCTAGCAATAATAAAAAAAAAATGTTTGGGCCCTAAAAAGTTGTAAAGGCTCATGTGCACAGTTAAAATGTATTTAAAACATGAGCCAAAGGTAGATCTTCGTTTATCTGATGCTTCTTGAACAGGCTTCTAGTACATCTAGATAAAACTAGAAAAGGCTTTAAGCTAGAGAGACCAGGGCTTTTTGTCTCTCACTCTTAACCCCTTTTTAAACATAAGAACAGTAACCAATGTGTGTGTGTGTGTGTCTTTCTTTTTACCATCCCTGTCTATCATTCCTCTCTGTATTTGTTCTTTTCAGTCATTTTCTTCTTCAGTTCTTCTAGAACACTAACCAGGGTGTGTATGTGTGTGTTTCTTTTTACCATCCCTGTCTATCATTCCTCTCTGTATTTGTTCTTTTCAGTTCTTCTATCATTCCTCACTGTATTTGTTCTTTTCATTTTATTTTTCAGTTCTTCTGTTGACTTTTCCAGTAGTTTTTGACTTCCAGAAATCTTTTCCCAGTACTTTATAATTGCATGTCCTTGAGGGTTCTACATTTTAAGTCACTTTTCTTCTGTTGCTTCTAATAATTCTGTTTCACATATTATGTTTTTTTTTTTAAGTTCTGGAGTTTCCTTATACTGGCGTAATCTTTTCTTTTTTTAAAATACATTTTTTATTTTATACTGGTTTACATACAAAGTTCGTATTCATTGTTTTCCACATCAGATCATTCCCATTTCCTTTACCTACCCCTCCTCTTATCCAATAAAATTGTGCAACCCTGTGATGACCTCGGTCTACCCTCACTCACCCTTCTGCTCCTACCCTCCCACCCTTGGATCCTGATACGTGTTTTTCTAATTATCTATTTCTACAATAATGGTCTTATATAGTGCTGAGTTAGTTCACTTAGCATAATGCTCTCCAGTCTTTCCCAAGTCAGGTAGTGATTTTGAAAATCATTGCTCCTGCATTCTGCGTAGTATTCCATCCTGTGAATGTACCATACTTTCTCAACTCATTCGCTTGTGGTTGGATATCTGGGCTGTTTCCATGTTTCTGCGATGGCGAATCAATGCTGCTAGAAACACTGGTGTACAAGTTTCCATTGAGTCTCAGTTCTAATTTTCTTGGAGTATATTCCAAGCAGTTGACTAGTGGGGATCATACACAAATTTTCTTTTGCCTATTCACAATTGTAGGGTCTTGCAGCATTCACATGGGACCAACCTTAGGATCTCCAGGAAGACAAGAGTGCAGGCAAGAGAAAACACTGCAGTCTGTACTCTAGCCAGAGCCTCTCTGCTCAGGGGCAGCACAGAAGTTTCTCTGTTCTAAGACTTCTCCAGTTATCATGTATGAAGTACATTTCTATAAATGGCAAAAAATGTGTGATCAACCATAAAGATAACAAAATAATGTAGTTAAGTGCTGTCTAGTCGCAAACAACTCATAGCGACCCTCTGAATGAAAGACCTGAACACTCGTATAACTTTATCCTTTCTCCAAGTTCATAGGGTTTCCAGAGGCAAGCTATTTCGGAAGTGGATGCCACTCCTGCTTCCAAGCCTGTTTTAATTTGAGAGCACCACCAAACACTGTCCACCATGGGTAACCATTATCGCATTTGAGACATCAGTGTCACAGTGTTTAGCATCACAGCAATCTCGAGTTACCTCTGTACAGCAAATTGACAGATCACTGCTATACCACTTAGAAGAACGTTTGACCAAAAACAATTAAAACTAAGTCTGAGGGTCGCAGACTAATGTAACCTATCTTTGGCTTGGTAGCATACTTTTCTATCCAACTAGGCCAACAGAGCTCTGTCTATGACTCACAGCAATTCTATGAACAACAGATCCAACCCTTGCCCTATCCTACGACATCCCCACAATCCGAGAGAGGCTCAAGCCTATTGCTGCAGTCACGATAGTAATCCATCGTGTTGAGGATCTTCTCTTCTTCTCTGACCTTCCCCTTCTCTCAGCATGATGTCATTTCCTAAGGACTTGAACCTTAAACTATTGTTTGTTGTTGTTAAGTGCAGTCGAGTCACAGACGACTCATAGAGACTGTATGAATGAACGACCTGAACACTCGTATAACTTTCATCATTTTTCAGAGTTCATAGAGTTTCTGGAGGCAAGCTATTTCAGAAGTGGATGCCTCTCCTGCTTCCATGCCTGTTTTAATCGGGGAGCTCCAGTGATAATAAAATACTGATTACTTAAAATGATGTAAATAATTTGCCACTTCCTTCAGTCCATTTTTTCACATTGGCTTCACTTAATTTGTTGAGTATTTAAAAACAGAAATGTTTACAATGGAAATCAGTCTTAGCTGCAATTTGTTTTTTAAATGACTGAGGTTTTATTTAAAATATTTAATACACATATTTCAATCCTTACCTTTTAAGATATCCAGAAATTTAAATGTCAAGAGATAGCAAAAAAATGTAAATTAAGTACTATAACTGGTTTGGTTAGTTTGGTTAAACAGGTATTGAAATATGCACCTGAACTGCCAATGGAGTTTCTTCATCTGGCATCATATAATGGCATAAAAAAGATTTGGATCCATCTTTATTAATCCAAGAAGAAGGTTTATGTTGCTCAACGAGACTTCTGATTCCTTTAAGTTTTTGTTCCAAGTCCAAAAGGGACAAAGAATGCTTAAGAGACACACTAGAAGTGGAGGAAAAAAGAACAATTGGGATAAATTAAAACTACCTAGCAACACTACATGCACTCTTTACACAATCTCAACAGTCTAATGTCTGCAGCTCTGTTTCGTCCAGTGAAATATGAAACTGATGACTGTGAAATCACTACAAAGATTGAGAAAGTAGCCACTGGTTGGTGATAGGCCATTAAGAGAGTCAAGAAAACCTGCTAGCAATGTACAGTGCAATGTTGAAAGAGATTTCACAAGAAAATTCTCCCTTTAATTATAGCATCATACTACCAGCACAACCAACCAAGTATAAAAGGCTCAGAAGCACATTTTAAAGTAGGTCGTCGTCGTCTTTTTTTTTTTTTAAGAAAAGTAGGTTGTCTGTTACACAACCCAAAAATTTATGGGCTCTCTAGAAACCAATCAACAAGAAATGAAATGTTAAAACTTTGATGATTGTATCAAATGGTTGATATTGATGAAGACAAAGGGATTCCACAACCGAATACCCCAGTTGCAAAGAATTCCACAAACTACCACTTATCAAATCATCAGTGTCCCTGCACTGATTTAACTTTTCTTTTTTTCATCAGAAGTAATTAGTCAGAAAAGCTAAAAGCCCAATGCCTTACCTTCCTAAAATCTTCTGCACAGCTTGTTTAATGACTGTGATCAATTCAGTCAGGCCTGTTCATAGAGAAATGAACATACCTCAGTATCTTACAAACTTTTTATATTCCTCAAATAATACAAATTAATGAATAAAAGTCAGTAGAAAGATCACTAATAAGAATCTTACCATCTCCAAGGAGGTGTTGAATACTTGATAAATATTGTTGTTGGACATCTGGAGGAGCAAGAACTGTCTACACAAAATAGAAATAAGTTAAATTATCAATTATACGAGGTCTTTTTCTTCCCCCTAGTAAAAAATGAATTCAGTATAACTTGAACTACAGTTTTTGGGACTTGTCATGAAGGAGGAGAAGGAATAGTTTTTAACATATCAAATGTTCAGTTTTAAAAAGTGAAAAATCAAGATTATAGTCATCTGAAGTATGCAGATACTTATTTCATGGACATTTCTATCAGGTTAAATAACATTCAGTCAAATTTGAAGCTTTTTTAAAAGAAAAGGGCATACTTAGTAAGGGATTCAACTTACAGTGCCATTTTTGCCAACTGCAGCATTATCCAGGTATATGTATCCACCAATTATGTTTAACTGGACTCGCAAAAGAACCACCAGCATACAAGTGCTGTACACAGCTACGATGCTTCTGGTAAAACCTCAGTTAGAAAAAAAAAGAAAATCGTTTGGGGTCAATAGTAAAACACAAATGTGTAAAATCATGAACAATTTATGTGACTATTGTTTTTAATAAAGTGACTTTATAGCTTATGTTGTTGTTAGGTGCTGTCAAGTTGCTTGTGACTCACAGCAACCCTATGTACAATAGCTCTAAACCCTATTCTATTCTAAGCTAATTTATTGTTTCTGACACACTTACCCCCATTGCCCCAGTCACTGAATCAATCCATCTCATTGAGGGTCTTCCTCTCTTGTGTTGTCTCTTCACCCTCTCAAGTATAATGTACTTTTTCCAAGGACTGGTCCCTCTTTGCAAAATGACCAATGTATCTCAGGTGAAGCTTCAGAATCCAATAGGCAATGCAAACATATTAGCCTGAAGAGTTACACAGTTCTACTTTTCAGAGGAAAATGAGTGGGCTGGGAAACTTCGAGAGCTCCTGCCTCAGAACTCTTAGCACTGCAGAGGCCATTTAGAAGATTAGGAAAGAGGGCCAAGCATGGGAGAACTCTTGTCTTCACCTAAAACCAAACAGCCCTAAGACAGTTCTGACTCAGTGAACTCTCGTTTGGGTTGCTGACATCTGTAAATCTTAAGGGAAGGAGAGGACATCTTTTTTTCCGTGGAGCTGCTGGTGAAAGATGAAGTTGTAAAAGGAATGAAGGAAGATCCAGAGAGATGGTGAAACTGTGTGACCAGGCTTCACAGAAAGCAAGGACTTGGTTTCGACATAGAAGACAGCAAAGGTGTTGGAAGATTTAGCAACACATGAGTTACTCTTAATGCTTGTGAGATCTGCTTAGATGGATAGAGATAGGGGAGCTAGGCTGTAATGCATCAAAGAGGGGTAGGAGTGAAGGGAAAAGTGTGTGGGGAAAGTGCAAGCCAAAAGAAAATAGTAAATGCACTAAGTGCACTAAATGAAAAAACAAAACAAAACATCAAGCCTGTCACCACTTAGTGACCCTGCAGGACAGAGGAGGACACCCACAGGGTTTTCAGGGCTGCAGTTTTTACATAAGCAGACTGCCACATCTTCTGCCCTTAGCTGGTGCAGTGGGACTTTTCAGTTCAAAGTTGAGCACTTAAAACACTGTGCCACTTGATTCTATGGAGATTTAGTTTGCTTACAAGTAGTCAAGACTTAAGCTGATTCAGTCAAGAACTAGGTTAACAAATGGGAGAACAGCAGTAAGTGTTGGATGTAACCGAAGTTCTGAGACACAGGTAACTCTACACCCAGCAGCTGCCCGGAAGTAATTTCTGACTCACTGGGTTTCAGAGGCTGTAAACCTTTATCAGACAAAACTGCCTGTCTTTATCTCTTGGAGCAGCTAGTGGATTCAAGCAGCCAGCGTCTAGGTTAGCAGCTTCGCCCTGAACCACAAGGATCCGTAGGTACATATATATATATCTAGGCCCCAGAATGTTTTCTGTCTCAAATTTTCTTTACTAAAGAAACTTATAGAGAGCTCTGGTGGCCTAGTGAAAGGAGGTACGCTGTTAACACAAAGGTATGTGGTTTGTATCTACCAGGTTGGTGGTCAGGAGTGAAACACTATCCAGGACGATTTCACAAAAACAGCATAATCACCACATCTCTACTGAGTCCCTTCTAAGGCCAGATACCCATCTATTTCCTGTGAACTACTGTATTTTTTCTGAAAACAGTTATATTTAATTCTAATAACCCTATAAAGTTGAAAAAGAAGAGTCAGCCCCTAACAGAGTATTCAAATTTCCCTTTGTTAATGCTTTAAGGCTGTGTGTCACATAGAATGCAGGCTTACTTATTATCTTCAGATCCTCCCATATTTCTACTTTGTTTGAAGGCCTGGGGAGAAAAAGAAAATCATTAACATAAAAATAATAATTTAGATAAACAGAAGAGTTACTTTATCAGTCTATATTGAGTTTTCTTGAACACAATGAAAACCAATACAGGTTCACAGTGAAAATCTGAAAAATAGAAAAAAAGATTTGAAAAAAACCCATACCAAACTCCAGTGCTTATGAAAGCAATAATTTAGATGGAATGTTTTAGGCTTTTTACCCTCTTGAGTATATTCATGGATATATTATAAAATTACATAAGAAAAGTTGAAAAAACAGTTTTTTGTTTTCTTCACTTACTGGTTTACAAATAAGGTGGGACCCAGAATCTCACAAAAGTAACTAATAAGTTGTTTTTTGTCTAAAAGCATCATTATACATAAATTTAAGTATATGGTTATCTGATACGATTCAATCCATTGTAATTACTAAACTTCCAGTGTTCAAATTGTTCCTCTTTGGCCACTGAGGGACTATTTAATTTGCTCCGGGAATTCTACTGACTTGATTCCTTCAGTCTTACTTACTAAGCCTACTTAGCATGTTGGATTTCTGATTATGCCTAACATGTAAAAAAACTAAAATCTGTTTCTTTTCTACTCCTACTTAGGTACATATATCTGGTCTTAAGTATTTATTTGCCTAGGAACAATTTCCTGTTTGTTTTTTTTTTCTATGAGGTCTTAAAATTTATAAACAAAAATGTGTAGTAGGAATGAAATTCTGTCACTTTAAGGGATACAAATAAAATTTATGGGGGAAAACCTTTTTATCAGCATAATACTTTAATCCGAGTTTTATTTTTTAAATCTCAAATATATAACTCATTACAGCTTTGGGACTAGTCTGTGGTTACAGAAATTTCTTTTCAAGGAAATTGACCAGCTTGGTTTTTAAACCATAAACTCTTAGGTGCAAAATGGCAATGATAATACCGGTCTCCTAGGGATCTTGTACATTTATTAAGCTCTTTAAAAGTACAATAGTTTTTTTTTTTCTATAATTATATTTTATTAATTTTCATAAACATTTACAGAGATTTTGGGTTCCACTCATTCATTGTTGCACTATTCTCTCTACCCTCCTCCCAGTTTGTTCTTGTCCAAATGCCACAGTGCTTGTCAAAGCCAGTTCTGATTAATCTTCTTTGTCAGTGTGTCCTTTGCCATTCCCTATCACTCCTCCCTGAGAGAGACTTCACCCTGAGTCATAAGGAAAAGGGGATGGCGTATTCTCTTAGCTATTTCCTGCTGAAAAGGGACGCTGTGGGTTTCAGGGTGAGGATCTTCTCTCACTACTCTAAAGGGCCCCTTTGGCAGTAGGAAACACATAGACTATTATGGAGATTGATTTTGGAATTTAGATGCACTCTTATTGATTGTGCTTGGCCGTACATGTTCATATCCTTGAAGATGTATCATGGGGGTGTTGCAACCTAGAAGACACAAATTTGACTAACAAGTTATAAGTACATGAGTCAAAAATTATGGAAAAGTAAAAGAAAAGATTCTTTCATTGTTTTGCAAACCCTCCCCCAGGTCCCCTCCACCATGTAGCCCTCACTCTAGTCTCCTGTGATGACAGAAATACCTAGTTATATATCTCTTTTAAACAGTTTTCTCCCTCCTCTGTTTCAGTGCAGTATACATTATTGAACCCATCTTACTCAGTCTCTCCCCAACCCCAAGGACAGTCCCATTCTACAACAGTGGCATCATGTAATATTTGTCCTTTTGTGACTGGGATATTTCACTCAGCATAATGTTCTCCTGAGTCAACCATTTTGAATAATATTGCATGAGTTCCTTGTTTTTTAATGCAGCGTAGTATTCCATTGTGCGAATATACCACAGCTTCTCTAGCCATTCATTTGTTGATGGGCACTTAGGTTGTTTCCAACTCCTTGTTATTGTGAACAAAGCTGCAATAAACATGGGTGTGCATATATCTGCTTGGATGTCAGCTATGGTCTCTTCAGGGTATATTCCCAGTAGTGGAATTGCTGGGTCAAATGGTATCTCTATTTGCAACTTTTTGAGAAAGCGCCATACTGCTTTCCACAGGGGTTGCACCATTTTACACTCCCACCAACAGTGAATCAGGGTTCCAGTTTCTCCACAACCTCGCCAGCATTTGTAAAAAGCATATTGTAAAAAGTACAATAGTTAACGCAACTTGGTCAGCATTACCATCTCTGTTCAGGAACACATTCCGTAAGTCCTCAATAACTAAATGTCTCCATAGTGGGAGAGTGATAGAAGATCAAGTTACTTATATGAAAAATAGAACACATGTAAATTTTGTTTCCCTAAAGGATTCATGCAACAAGGTAGTTGTTGTCTTGTTGAGTGCCGTCAAGCTGTAGGCGGCTCATAGCGACCCTATGAACAAAAGTCCTCGACTCTTGCATGCATGACTTTCATCCTTTCTCCTGGTTCATAGAGTTTCTGGGGGCAAGCAATTTTGGAAGTGGATGCCACTCCTGCTTCCAAGCTTGTTTTAACCAGCGAGCGCCACCAAGCAATGTCTACCATGGGTAACCATTATCGCATTTGACACAAAAAGGTAGAAGATAAATACATGGACAAATAAAAATAATCAATACACAAAATACAGAGTCAATAATATAATTGGTTAATTTTTTTCTCGTCATTTTTTCTCACTGAATCAATCTATCATATGCTTCAACTGGAAAGAAATATAAGATCACAAAGATTTGTGACAAGTATTTCAGTTTAGTGTATAAACTTGTAGCAGAGAGATGAAAAATCGCTATAGTGTGTATTTACCTGTTTTTTAGCAGAGCTGTGAGGCTCTCAGAGTTGAGCTGCTGCATTAAGGCCTCTCTCAGTGTTGGAAGCATGGACAGCACTGTGTTGGAGAGAGAAATAAGGTTAGTCATGAAGGATACCACTGCCCTGAGAAATAAATATACATTGTTTCAAGGCTGTATGAAAGGGCTGGGAATTGGTAAGAGTTGGAGCAAAAGTCAGGGCCAGAGAACTGAAATTATTATTCTTGTTGTTGTTTGTTGTTGATTGCTAGCGAGTCGAGCCTGGTGCATAGCGACCCTATGAACAAAAGGCCTGAGCCTTTCTATAACTTTCCACATTTATCAAAGTTCTCAGAGTTTCCAAAGGCATGTTGTTTAGGAAGTGGATCCCATTGCTGCTTAAAGTCTTTTGATCTCTTGACTGCTGTTACCATGGATGTTGATTGTGTATCCAACTTAAATGAAATTACTGACAACTTCAATTTTGTATCTATCTATTGTTATTGGGAGTCTTTGTCTTTTTCACCATCCCCCCACTTTTCCAAGCATGATGTCCCTCTTCAAGGAATAACTTTGCACTTAGTATGTGAGATGAAGGTTTATCATCTTTGCCTTCAGCGACCACTCTTGCTGGACCTTCTCCAAGCCATATTTGTTTGTTCTTTTGGCAGTCCATGGGATATTCAGAACTCACTCTCAACACTATAACTCAAAAGCATAAATTTTTCTGTCATCCATATTCACTGTCCAGCTTTCAAAAGCATAGCAAGTGACTGAAAAGACCACGGTTAAATGAGGCACATGATAGTCCTTAAAATAGTACCGCTGCTCCTCTATAATTTGGAGAGGTCCCTGACTACAGATTTCCCCACTGCAGTATCTTCTGATGGTTCACACCAAGTATAGTGATCGTGGATCTAAGTAAGATGAAGTTGTTGGCAGTTTCGATCTTTTCTCCACGTGTCATGATGTTGCCTATCAGTCCACCAGTGAGAATTTTGTTTTCTTTTTTTAAGTTAAAAAGAAAAAGTAAAAATGGATTAGAAAGTTATCTCCCAAAGGGATGGAGGACCTTTCTCCATGAGAAGGAAATATGGAAGAGGCATAATTTTGTTTTTCATTTACACTGAGATTCAATCCATATCGAAGGGCTGCAGCCTGTGATGTTTTGCAGCAAGCACTTCACATCCTCCTTACTTTCAGCAAGTCAGGTTGTGCTATCTGCATAACAGGGGTTACTGATGAGTTTCTTCCAATTCTGATGTCATATTCTTCTTCACAGAGAATATTTTATAGAAAAAGTAAAGCAATAGTTTTCTCTTAGATATCATATTTTATTTCTCATTTTATAAAAACTACAAAGCAACAAGCTTTTATTTATAATATAAAGAATAACAAGCTACGATTCAAGAAGTATGGTGTTTTAGTTCTAGTTTTTCTAACAGCTATTGCTTGCTCTTGACTCCTAGGAATAATGTGAAGATAAAATGAGACATAGTACTCCAGGGAATACAATATTAAAAGAAAGGTGTGCATGACTTACAGAAGGTACTTTATTTGCTCTATGCACGGTACAAAAAAATATTGGAGATATGCACCTAGAAATTTAAAAGGAGTTCCTCATATTAGTAAGTAAAAAAAAAAAACACACCAAAGAAAATATATCCAAAGATCACAAACATCACTTTCTGTAATGGAAATTTGTAATGTAAGACCTTTGTAAGCCCACTTTTCAATTTCTGTGTTGTGAAGCACTGTTGCGTAATCTGAGATGCACAGGGACCCGATGAACAACAGATTTGAAACTTGTCCTGTTTTGCATTATCCTCACGATATACTTGAACCTGGTATTAAAGTCACTGTTTGAAGTCACTATCTGATTGAAGGTCTTCCTCTCTTTTGTTGACTCTCCAGTTTTCCAAGCACGATGTCTTTTTTTCAAGGACTAGACCCTCCTGAAAATAATGTCCAAAATAATGAAACCAAATTTCATTATCCTTGCCTCTAAGGAATACTCTGTTTGCACGTGCCTTAAGGCAGATTTGTTTGTTCTTTTGGTAGTCCATGGGGCATCCAATACTTTTTACCAATACATTTCATAGGCATCAATTTTTCTCCTGTTCTTGTCCAACTGTTAGATGCCTACGGAACAACTGAAAATGCCATGGCTTGGTTCAGGTGCACCATAGTATTTAAACTGATATCCTTGTTCTTTAGAACTTTGGACAGATCCTTGACAGGGTTTCTCAAATGTAATACATCTTTTGATTTCTTGACTGCTTTTACAATGGATGTTGATTGTGGATCCAAGTTTAAAAAAAAATCCTTGACCACTTCATCTATAATGATTCTGCCTACTGTTCCAATAGTGAGGGTTTTTTATTTTCTTGATATTGAGACAGAATCCATAGTGAAGGCTGTAATCTTTGCTCTTCTGCAAGAAGTGCTTCAAGTCCTCTTGAGTTTCTATAAGCAAGGCTGTGTTATCTGAATGCAGCAGGTTTTCGATGAGTCTTCCCCTAATTCTGTTCCCACATTTTCTTCTTATACTTCACTTTCTCGAATGATTTACTCAGCACACAGACTGAATAAGCATGAAAAAAGGATACAACCTCAATCACATCTGACCTGATTTTAAACCACCCGGCCGTGCTCTATTAGGACAATTGTTTCTTATTCTATGTATAGTATAGGTTTCATATGATGTACAATTAAATGTTCTGGGATTCCCATTGTTAACCAGTTAAAGCATATTAATGACAAAATCTGTACTTTTGTCTAGAAAAGATTCAGGTTTTAACCTACTGTAGACATGTATTCTACATGTCGGCTGTTGTGCGAACAGAGCTGGGGAATATGGTTTAAAATTAAGGGAGCCTGATTTAAAATTAAGAAAGGAGTGTATCAGGGTTGTATTCTCTCTCCAAACCTATTTAATCTGTATGCTGAGCAAATTATTTAAAAAGCTGGACTCTATGAACAGAAATGTGGCATCACGATTGGAGGGAGACTCATCAATAAATTGAGTTATGCAGATGATACAATCTTGCTTGCTGAAAGTGAGGAGGACTTGAATTACTTGTTGCAGAAGATCAAGGAATACAGGCTTCAGTAAGGACTGCATGTCAGTGTCAAGAAAAGAAAGATTCTTATCACTAGACCAATAGGCACATCATGATGGATGGAAAGAGACTTAAACTGTCAACAGCTTCATCCTGGATCCACAATTAGCACCAATGATACCAGCAGTAAGGAAATAAGGAGATATACTGCACTGGGAAAATCTGCAGTTAGGGACCTCTCAAAATATTGAGGAGTAATGATGTCAGTTTGAGGGCTAAGCAGTATCTGATTCAGGCCATGGTCTTTCCAATCACTTGCTATGCAACTGAGAGCTTGGCAATAAATAAAAGACAGCAGAAGAACTGATGCTTTTGAGCTGTGGTGTTGGAGAAGAGCACTGAGTATCTCATAGACTGCCAAGCCAAAAGAACAAACAAATATGTCTGGCAGAAGGTGCAGCCAGAGGCAAGGATGACGAGGCTTTGCCTTACATATTTCGGGCATGTTGCTAGGAGCATGCTCCTTGGAGAGACACATGACACTTGGAAGGGGGGAGCGTTGGCGAAGGAGAGAAAGACCTCGATCAGGTGGACTGCCATGGTGACTGCCACAATGGACGCTAGTGTGTCAGTAAGTGTGAAGATGGCATAGGATAGGATAGGGTTCAGATCTGTTATTCATAGGGTCACTTTGAGTCGTACTCGACTTGATGGCACCTAACAACAATAACAACAGACATGGATACAATGCTGTCCTTTGTAGCTTTAGTATATTTTCTCAAGTCTTATGTTTAAATAGCCTGAGTTACTTAGACAAATATATAAAATGGCAGTTCAGAGTCAATGTCAAGAGGCAGTTTACCTCTTACTGTGCATCATATATGTCAAGCCAAATGCAATGCACTGTGTAAAGAAAGAGTAAGGACTGTAACACTTACTTTTTTATTTTTTAAGAATTAGGTGGTATTGATTTTCATCATAATTTGAGAGAACTCTCTCATAATTCTCCTGAAGTTATAACCTGCTTCCCATTGCAAAGGCAAGTGCACTCTCCTCTTGCTGCAATCGTAGGAACACTTAGCAAACAGGCTCTCTCTAAAAAAGATTCGTAAAAAGGAATCTGTGTCTTTTTTTTTTAGCCACCTAGCATTCAATCTAATCACAATGTATAGGATAATCTTTCACCAACCTTTAATCTGACTACTCTCCTTATTTGTAAATTAAGGATCATAGAGGACCTAACTCATGGAGTTGTTACAGAATTGAGACATGCAAAGCATTCAGAACAGTAATTTTCTCCACATGAGAAATGCTCAGTAAATATCATCCTGCGTGGCTTCTTCTGATATTCTCTAGAGTGCGAGCATTTCCAGTGACAGACAATTGGACTACTGCTGAGCGCTGGAACTATCTTTGTTCTGAACCACAAACTGTTACAGCTGTCATATACTACTAAATTATTCTTTCTGAAGGTCACACCATATTTGTTATTCACAAACACAATTCCTAGTCTTTACTCATACACTTTGCTTTCTAGAAAGCTTGAGTTATTCTGTTTCTGTACAAATGAGATTTAATGCATAACAATTCCTTAATCTCACGTTGTTGTTGTTG
>NW_006399852.1:9977828-9981546 GCF_000299155.1 Elephantulus edwardii
ATATCTGACCTTTACCAACTTCACAAAGGGGAACTGTCCCTGTCAATAGCATGAACAACACAAAACCAATTCCCCATGCTCTGGTACCTCTTTCTACCCATCTCAACACCAATCTTCCTGTGCCACTGGGTCCAAAATCCAAGGTGATTGCTGAGAGGCCACATAGAACCATGTCAGGGAACTAAAAACGTTATAATCCAGGTTAGTAGCAGAATACAGTCAGGACAGCTTCTAAAATGTGCTCTCAGACATCTCAGCCTTGAGCTTCATGGCTTTAGACCCATGTTACAAAGCTCTCGGTCCTGCCAATACTGGCTTTCCCACTCCCTACCCACGCCCCCCACCCCCTGCCAGTACCCCACTAGTCCAGCAAACTTGTGGAAAGGTTCTGTCCATGGGGGACAGCAGTTCCAAGGCAGCTCTATCTCACCTTGGTTCTCTAGCTTGGCTATGGCTGCTGCTGTCAGTGTAGCTGGAGCAAGAATTTCTGGGCCTGAGGGACATGCTACATTCTCTTGCTGTTTCTTCCTCTTTGCTGGTGAGGAAGGTCTCCTTCTGCTGCTGGATCATTTAACTGAATGGCAAGTCTAACTAATCCCCTTGTGAATAGACCAATATGCTCTATTTGCATATTCCTGCTGCTAGGCAGCATCATCATGATGGATGGGAGGAGAGTGAGACTGTCAACAGCTTCATCTTGCTTGGATTCACAATTAACACTCCTGGTATGAGCAGTCAGGAAAAAAGGAGATGCATTCCACTGGGAAAATCTACAGTTAGGGATCTTTCCAAATTATTGAGGAGTCGTGATGTCAGTTTGAGGACTAAGCTGCATCTGATTCAGGCCATGGTCTTTCTGATTACTTACTAGCTATGCTTGCAAGAGCTAGACATTGATAAGGATGACAGAAAAGATTTGATGCCTTTGAGCTGTGGTGCTGAAGAAGGGCACTGAACATCTCATGGATGGCCAAGAGAACAAAGAGATAGGTCTTGGAGATGTTGCAGGCAGAGTGCTCTTAGGAGGTGCTCTTCCTTGGAGAAAGACACGATGTTGGGAAAGGTGGAGAGTTGGTGAAAGAGACAAAGACCCTCAACTAGGGGAGCTGATATGGTGACTGCTTTAATGGGCTCTTGTGTGTCAGGAAATGTTGAGTACTGGGTAGGATAGAACAGGGTTCAGATCTTTTATTCATAGGGTCGTTATTAGTCGTACTCGACTCAACGGCACTTAACAAACCCCATCAACATATCAAAGTCAAGTTCAGTGGCAAGGAAAGTAATTTTTAATATTAAACTCCATACCTTTCAACATACCAAGACATCCTGATGAAGCCTTATTTGTATCATCAGTTATTAGTCCAATTATTGTGTCACCTGCAAATCCGTCTGGAATATTTAGTAAAATCATGAAGAAGGGCAAAAGGTAGCATTTTATTAAATGCTATCTTTCAAATGGGAGCTCTGGTGGCTTAGTGGAAAGCAACTGTGCTGCCAACACAAAGGTACATGGTTCGAATCCACCTGCTGCTCTGTGGAAGAAAGATGGGCAATTTCCTCCTGTGCAATTTACTGCCTCTGAAAACCTGCTGAAGGGTAGGTTACGAGTCAGTTCCAATTCCGAGGTACTCAACTCAACAACAATATTTCAAGTTGGGGCCAACTTCTTGGAAAAGAAAACTAGTTAAATTTATATAAAAATATTAAGGTTTTCTGGGATATAAATTGCTACCTTATCCAAAAGGATAATAATTTAATCAGACCTGAAACCCTATTATTAATAAAGACTACAAAGCTAATTTGGAACTACTTCAGTGACTCTGAACTTTGGCTTTCAGCAACACCATATTCTGTTTTGAACAACTGTCTATAACTGGTTCTTTATTCATTAGATGGTTCTGAGAGTCAGGGAAATGTGCAACCTAGCTCTTCTCTTGGGTGGAGCAGGGTTAAATGGCAGCTCCAGTTGCTCTCCCTCCTTATCCATGTGCTCCCAACCAATGATGTGCTTGGCGGGGATGCAAGAGTAGTGTCACTGCTGCAGGGTCCTCTACCAGGGTCCTGTGGCTTAAAGATGTTGACCTCCAAACCTTTCTTGGGACTGTGTAGAACCTTGAGATTCTTTTTGTCTTTCCCCTCCATTCCTCTTTTAAAAAAGTCTCACTGGCATGGAAGGCTGAAGGCCTTCCATGCTTCTCTCCTTTATTACCCACAGGTCTTTTCCTTAATAAATTCCTGGTAATTTAATCTCATTTCAGTGTCTGCTTCTCAAAGGACCAAACTGACCCAAGGATCCATGTAAGACTGAGGTAAATATAGATCCCTCTGGAGTAATTTTTCCTAGTTATTGAAAATTTCAGTAATAATCAGTAATGGGCCTTCCTCATTCTCTAAACATGCATTAAAATGTCTTCGCAGTGTTGCCACACTGATGAAAAATATCAACTACAAATTATGGAAATGGGAAAAATTATCACCTAGCATTTATTACGCATCAAGTATTTGATCTGAATTCTCATTATATTCCTTAAAACCCTTAAGAAGTACATTTTATGTTTATTTTACATATAAGGAAACTGATATTTACTGCTTTGCCTAAACATACACAGCAATAGAAAAGGCAAAACTGGAACGATCCAGACTTGTCTCCCCCAAGGGTAGGTACTGTACCTGCATCTCATTAGTGAGATCACTATAGAACATATTCATGGTTACCATTTGCATTAAAGGGAGCTCTGGTGGTCTAGTGGTAGGAAGATGCACTACAACCCCAAAAGAACGTGGTTCAAATCCACCAGATGCTCCCTGGAAGAAGGATGGGCAATCTCCTTCTATTGGATTTAATGATTCTGAAAACCTGTTGAAAAGTCAGCCATGAGTCAGTTCTGATTTGATGGCACACAACAACATCTGTTTTCCAGAATAGCAATGTTTTCTGAATAGTACTATTTGAAACATTAAACATCATACTCCAGTTACACCCTTGGATATCTTTCTTAACCTTCTTCTGAACTTTTTATTATAAAATGAGACAAATGAATTGATAATGCAATAGTTTCAGCTAAGAAAAAAATATTTTTAAAACAGATCAAAGAAAATCCTTTATCTTTTTCAATTGTTAGAGAAAAAAGAAATTGCTCTTAAAAGAACTGTTAGAGAGGATTTTAAGCTTTAAATGAAAAAAAAAAAATTAAGGTTTGGCATGTATTTGAAGAATGATTCTTGAGGGAGCTATGCCTGTGGAACTTAATACCTTATTCTCTTCAAATTATAGCCAAGTTGTATTTGTTACAGTCCCTAATCCAGTAGGTTTCCAGCTGTAGAGGCTTAATTATTATCATTAATTAACATGACAGTGTCCACTATTATGCTAATAGCAGTAGCCTGTAGTCATCTGTTGTCAATTCAAAACATTTACAAATTTTGTTTTTACTATGCCCTGTTATGAAATGAATCATGTTCCCCTAAATATGCATTATAAATCCTAATCTCACTGCTTGTGGAGAGAATCCTATTTGGGAAAAAGTAATCTCTGATACACTACTGAGGTAGGATTACCTGGGTCCTAAATTAATCTCTTTAGAGACATATAAGGGACGTGATTCCAAAAGGCAGCTTGGAATGACAAAGCAAAATACTACAATGAAATGTGCGAGGAGCTAGAGTCAGAAAATCAAAAGGGCCGAACTCGCTCAGCATTTCTTAAGCTCAAGGAACT
>NW_006399852.1:9983081-9989131 GCF_000299155.1 Elephantulus edwardii
ATCGGGATGGGTGTGTCAGAGGCAGTGCGATTGGCGCAGGATAGAACAGGGTTTAGGGCTGTTGTGCATAGGGTCGCTATGAGTCGCAAACGACTCGTCGGCACATAACAACAACAACAACAATTCCAGTAAAGCCCGTTACACTGAAAACCCAAAGCACCTACTATGGTTCCCAGTAACAAGTGGGTTCTTCTTTGCAAATGTGCAGCACATTATTATTACTGCATAACTGCATTATTACATTATTTTAGTGTATCTAGAAATATTCCTTTCATATTTTACTATATAGAAAGGTGTACTATATATTAAAACATTTGACTAAATTATAGGACATATAAACTGTAACTAACTGCTCTAATTTCTGTGCAAATTTGAGCTAAAGACAGCATTTGACATTAAGACAAATTTAGGAATGGAACTCATTTGTAATCTAGGAATTTCCTGCAAAGGACGTTAAACAAGCAAAAGGAGTAAAGATGAGGGAAGGGAGATGCAAAATCCTTTGAAGATCAACCAGTAGCAGAATCTTAAAGAGACAAGGAGCTTATTCCAGAGGGGACAGTAAGAGAACTTTTCTGTAGGATTAACATCTTGATTTCAGACTTTCAGACTTCTAAATTGTGAGGAAATAAGTTTACTGATTCAAATCTCCCTCTTGTGGTATTTCTGTCATAGTTTGTTGCCGTTGTGTACCATAAAATTAGAAGTAATCCATAGCTGGTCCTCCTCAAGGGTGGGTTTTCACAAAAAGTTAATCTCACAGGAGACTGCCCATCTTTCTTGGAGCAGCTTGTGGATTAGAACGACCTGTCTTCAGGATTGCAAAGCAGCTTTTTGCCAGTAGGCCACCAGAGTGTCCTCTCTTCCATAGTAGCTCTGTTGTGTTGTTGTTGTTTTTATGCACCCATAGAGTCACCTGTGACTCATACCGACCCTATGTACAACAGCTGTGAACTCTCCTCTACCTCTTAACAATTGTCTCTGACACAACTATCCCCATTACTCCAGTGACGGAATCAATCCATCTCATTGAAGGTCTTCCTCTCCTGCACTGTCCCTCCACCTTCCCAAGTTTGACGTTCCTCTCCAAGGACTGATCCCTCCTTCCAACATGTCCAAAGTATGTCAGATGAAGCTTCAGAATCCTTGCCTCCAAGGGGCAGCCTGCCTTCACCCACTCCAGGATAAAATTATTTGTTCTTCTAGCCATCTATGGTATATTCAATACTCTTTTCCAGCACCACAGCTCAAAGGCATCAACTCTTCTTCTATCATGCCTAGTCACTGTCCAGTTCTCTGATGCATGGTATGCAACTGCAAAGACTATGGCCTGTATCAGGCACACCTTAGTCTCCAGAATGACATTGCTGCTCTTCAGTACTTTAGAGAGGTCTCTGATAGCAGACTTTCCCAATGCAACTGGTCTTTTTTTTTTTTTTTACTTTTTTCATTATTATTGTCAATGAACATTTACAGAGATTTTGGATTTCCATTCATTCATTATTGCACATTTCTCCCCAACACCCCACTACCACCACCCCAGTGCGCTCTTCTCTCTGAAAAGTAAAATTCCTTCACTGGTATAAAATCCCCGCCCCCCTCACCTCAAGTAACCTTCATTCCGGACTCTTATGATAATCATAATGCTCTATAATATATTGCTTTTAAACTGTTCTCTCCCTCATCGGTTTCAATGTAGTATACATAATTCATCCAGTTTTTCTCATTCTTACCCCAAACCTGATATCAGTCCCATTCTAAAGCAGTGGCACTATGCAGTGTTTGTCCTTTTGTGACTAAGATATTTTACTCAGCATAATGTCTTCGAGGGTTACCCATTTTGAATAATATTGCATGAGTTGCAATTGGTCTTTTAATTTTCTGGCTGCTGATACAAATAGTGTTGACTGTACAACCAAGCAAACTGAAGCTGTCAACAATCTCAATCTCTTCAACATCTATCATGATGTTGCCAATCAGCCCAGTGGTTAAGAATCTTTGTTTTCTTGATATTGAGCTTCAATCCATATTGAACACTGCAGTCCTTGACCTTCTGCAGCAAGTGCTTCAGGTCCTCCTCAGTTTCAGTAAGCAGGTTTGTGTCATCTGTATAATGCAGACTGTTCATAAGTTTACCTTCAATACTGATGCCACACTTCTCCTCATACAGCCCAGCCTCCTGGAAAATCTGTTCCACATACAGATTGAAAAGATATGGAGATAGGACACATCCTTGATGCACACCCTTCCCAATTTTAAACCATGCAGTGTTTCCCTGCTTTGTTCTGATGACTGCCTCCTGGTCCAAGCATAGGTTTCGCATAAGCACAGTCAAGTGTTCTGTGATTTCCATTCTTCTCAGAGTCAGCCACAGTTTGTTGTGATCCACACAGTCAAAAGCCTTTGCATAGTTAATGGAATACAGATAGACATTCCTCTGGTACTCTCTGCTTTCAGTCAAGATTCTAGATCACTTAAAACAAACCCCACTGGGACTAGGCGTGTATCTCCAATCACTTGATGTCGTTCTCTCAATGCTTATTCCACTCTAACTTCTTGGCTTCTTTGCTGTATTTTGTATATGCCATGATCATAAAGAATTGATGACTTTGAGCTGTGGTGTTGGACAAGACAACTGGACATCCCATGTACATCCAATAGAACGAACAGATATGTCTTAGAGAAGGTGCAGGCAGAGTGTTCTTTGGATGCAAGAATGATGAGGCTTTGTCTCATATACTTTGGACATGTTGCTAGGAGGTGCTACTCCTTGGAGAAGGACATGATGTTAGGAAGGGTGGATGGTCGGTGAAGGAGAAGACGACCTTCAACCAGGTGGATTGATACAGTGACTGCTGCACTGGGCTCTTGTGAGAGGATGGCCCAGGATAGAAGAGGGTTCACACCTTTTGTTCGTAGGGTCACTATGAGTCATGCTCAACCCAAGGTCACCTAACAACAACAATGGTTATGAGCACTCCCATCCTTCACACAGCTTTTTCCCCCTATAGCAGCCATCATCACCAAAGTTATTTATAAGTTGTTTATAATCTTTTTCTCTTACAAGACTATAAACACTGAAAGACAGAGATGTTGTTTTGATCGTTCACTTTTGGTTTTGACAATGCTGTTGTTACGCACCATCGAGACGAGTAGCACTCACTGGGATCCTATGAACAATGGCTCTGAACTTTGAGCTGTCCTGAGCCAATCTTACCATCTCTGATATACCTGACTCCATTGCCACTGTCACTGTTTCAATCCATCTCCAGAGTCTTCCTCTCCTGTGCTTGCTCTCCACCCTTGAAGCATGAGGTCGTTATCCAAGTACAGGTCTCTCCTGGCCACATGCCCAAAGTTTGTGAGGTGAAGTTTCAAAATCCTTGCCTCCACGGAGCACCCTGATTCACCCTCTCCTGGAGAGACCTGTTTGTTCTGCTGGCAGTCCATGGCGTGTGTTCAATACTCTTCTCCAGCACCAGAAAAGCATCGATTCTTCTTCTTAGTCACTGCCCAGCTCTCAGACGCAGAGTAAGCAACCGAGAAGACCATGACCTGGGTCAAGCATACCATAGTCTCTAAACTGACAATGTTGCCCTTTAGCACTTTTGGAGTGATCCTAGACAGATGATTTTCTCAATGGAATTTGTCTTTTGATTTCCAAACTGCTGGTTCCAAGAGTGTTGACTGTGGATCCAAGCAAGATGAAATCATTAACTACCTCAATCCCTTCTCTATCTGTCATGATACTTTCAACTGGTCCAGTGGTGAGAATCTTTGCTTTCTTAAGGCTAAGATGCAATCCATATTGAAGGCTGCAGTCTTTGATATTCTAGAGCAAAGGCTTCAAGTTCTATTATGTTTTGGCAAACAAGGTTATGTTATCTGCATAATGCAGGTTGTTGACAATTCCTCTATCCTTATGCCACATTGTTCATAAAGTCCAGCCTCTTGAATGATCTGATCTGCATATAGAGAGAGAAGGTATGGAGAAAGGACACATCCCTGATGCACTTCTTTCTTGCTTCTGAACCATGCTAGTGTTCTCTTGCTCTGTTCATACAACAACTTCCTGTTCTAGGTATAGGCTTTGCATGAGCACAATCAGGTATTCTGGGATTCCAGTTCTTCTCAATGTGAGCCACAATGTGCTGTGACTGCCTCTGCATAGTGGATAAAACATAAACAGACATCATTCTCCATTGCTGGGCCATAATTAATTACTGATAACATGATAAATGGACAAGTAAGCATTTGATACTGATTTACATTTATTTTAAATAGTCACTATAAATACTGTACTTCAGTTAGTGAATGTAAATATTTGCAAGGTTTACATTTTTTCTTTGTCTGTTCCTCTAAAGCTGGTTGTGGAGGTACGCAGTCATGCAAACCTCAAGGAGTTGTGTGCATGTGTAAACTGGTGCTTCTTTATGCCTTACCGGTCATGTTGCATGTCCTCTGGTTACTTTCAAAATGATACTGTCGTCTTGCTTGAGCAATGTACTCGGCAGCCTCTCTTTCTTGTATTTCTCGGATTTTCTTCTGTCCATATTTCCCCAGGATATATACTCCTGCGAAGATGACAAGAAAATCAACATCACAACAAGTTAGTATATTAATTTAGTCAGTTTTAGATTCCAAACAGTATGTTTAATAAGTCATTTCCAATCATAGAGCTTCTACTAGTGACAAGCTGAAAATTAAAATTTTTAATAGAAATTCAATTAAACAATTATGAGAGCAGCTTAAAAAGAAGGTAAAGGAAATAAGCATTTTAGCAATCAAGGACAAGGAAAAACCTTCAAAAATCAAACCCACTTCCTTTATGTCAATTTCTATTCAAGGTATAACCCAAGAGGAGATCACAGCGAAACCCCAGTGATTTAGAGGGGTTTTTACCTCAGAAGATCCGTCTTCATGTTTCCCACGGTGTAAATCTTTACAGAAGGAAAATTCTCATTTTTCCTCTCGAAAAGCAGCTTGGGGATTTGAACTACTGATCTTTTGGTTAGTAGCAAGTTAATGCAAGATGCCATTAGAACTCCTTAATGAGGGAAATAATGGATAAATAAGGAATACGTCTGAAGCAGCAGGAACTTCAAAGAATCCAACTATAGTCTTTACCAGTGAACTGGTGATATTGCAAGCAGAACAATAAGGAATTGTTCAAATAAATTATGATCAATCCATGCAACAGACTCTTACACAGCTAATAAAAACCACGCTATTAAGCAGTTAATAGGTCAAGGAAATATCTATGCCATAGAGGTAGAAGAGAAAATAAGCTTTCCAGGATTGTTATTTTTTTTTTTAGGATTGTTATTTTTTAAAAAATGTAAAAATATATACAAAAAAATTAAGCTTTAACTTTTACTATAAATAATGATTAACACTGAATGGTGGGATAAAAGGTTCTTTCCACTTTTGTTTATTTTTTTGTGTGTATTTTCTTCAATGAACATATATAAATGTAAAGTAAGCTTTTCAGAGTAGGAATGAAAGGCAGATAGTCCAGCACAGATCCACTTATTCACTCATGTGTTTAAAAATCTCCCCGTCTAAGCACGGGAGAGAGAATATAATTTAAACTAGTAACTCAAAAGAGAAGGAGAAGGTACAATAAACACCAAATTATACCACAGAAGATGGGTTAACACATTCCCTGTGGCAAAATGGGGGTAGGCGTGTCAAGAGACAGGGAGAATGGCTGAAGACAGGGCAGGGTTCAGAGCTCTTGTACATAGGGCTGCTACGAGTCACAGATGACTTGACAGCACTTAACAACAAAAAGAATATGAAAATTGAGATGGTCTATAATTTCAAACATTTCAGCATCGGCAGTGTGTTATAAATGTGTACATTTTGGTCTATAATTTAGAACACTCATTTGCCTTCACTGGGAATATTAACATTTGATCAAAGCTACACTTTTAGAAGTAATTGTTGGAGCTAGTTTTTGATCTAGGAAGAAGGATTGGCCATACACTTCTGAAATAGCAGGCCTCTGAAAACCCTATGTACAACAGAACACATTTAGATAACAGAAA